>NC_081408.1:156808646-157108646 GCF_030272615.1 Cryptomeria japonica | reverse complement strand
TTTGATTTAAATCCAATATAGTTGGAGATCAGTCAAAGGAGATGATATAAATAATTTCAGGACAATCGATAAAGACGGAGTAGAAGCACCTAACGTGAATGGGAGTTTGATTTGACGAGCCTTCATGATAATTAACAACTACTACTATGATAGGCACAAAATGGAAAAAGAATAATCTCCCAACGGTTCAGAATTCACTGCCACGGCACCTTAATGCACATGGCAGTGGCCTCCAAACTAGATCTTACGCCTCTTAATCCTAGTTTTCTTGACAGCTAGGCTATGTCACACCAAATTTGTGGGCTAGCCTTCCCACTTCCTATACAAAACATTAATGTCAAATAAGTGGGAAATTTCTACACAATCCCATCACAGTGCGGTTGAAGCATTTTTGGATAGGATGCACTAGTACATCTTGTCAAAGTAATCAATGAGAGGCATTCTAAACTCCTACAACCTCCTTTACTATTTCGAATAGGAAACTTGACAGAGCATTTGGAAATATTGCATGCAAAGCCAATAAAATGGACACGCACATCTAACTTTCATGCAAATGTTGACAAATGACCTTTTCAGGCAAGATTAGAGACAAGATATTGAAGTGCACTTTTCAAACCCACCATGGGTTAATCTTGCAAGCAATCAAAGGGGTTCTGGGTGACCCTTTTATAAAGATAAACCACAAGAATAGAGTGAGCATAGACATTGCGTCCATAAACCACAAGTACAGAGTGAACATAGCCATTGCGTCCATGTTCTTGGCTCTATTGGTGGATGTTATGGAGCCACCAGAGATGTTGAATATGGTCTATAAAATACTTGGTCCGAAGTAGTTTCTGGGTAAAATGGAGGTTCTGTTGGAAATGATTGCTGAGGGAGGATGTATTCAGCTGCTACAGGACGTCTACATTATGCAGATTTGAGGATATTTGATGGAGAGGCATCACCTCATCTTCACCAACATGCATTTAGTGTCGTCACACCATCATCCATACATGGGGACGTGTGTGCTATTTCTCAAATAATTTTTGGGGTTTGCATCGATGGAAGGGCTTGACTAGCCACGATATTTCATGACGGATGACAAAGGGAATTGAAATTTTACAATATGTAATGGTACATCGGATAGTAATGGTATTGTTTATATGAGTACATTGGATAGGCCAAAAAAATTTATGTTAATGTTAGTATATATTTATATAAAATATTTCTCCACGTTGTAGTGCAACGAGTTCATAGGATTGGAAGTTGTAAAGTGGAAAATTGAACCCTAGTGACTCCCCACCTAGGAGAGAGAAAGGAAGTCACTAGGATGATTTTCGCTTGGAGGAACTTTACATTCAAAAAAGGGGCTTGAATCCACTAGTTCCAAATGCGAGGGAAATAAGGATGTGGACACCAAGTGGATTGCAAGGGTTGGAATGCAATTTGCCCTCTTTTGCAAATAGATATTTTGACTTGTTGATTATGCGGGAAAGGTAGATAAAATGAGTGAAATGAGGAATACCAGTTCTGGATCGTGGTGTAACTTTGGATCTAAGATATTTAGACTAATACAGATTTTCCATATAAATTTGGAGAAAAGTCGTCGGGACCGTGTTGAAAGTGCATACGGTCCTCCAAAAAATCCGCGAAACAAAAAGGGTTTTTCTGCCTTTATAAATGGAGTCCAAATCTGAAAATACAGTTGCACACCTACAAGCTACACATAAAAAAGAAAGGAAGAAGGGTTGTAGATAGGGGTTTCCCTCAGTCAAACCCCAGTTAAGGAATTGACCTTGAAAGAGAGTAATCGTAAATGCTTGAATGTAAATAATGGAAATGTATACCTTATAGATTTGTAATTTGCTGATGATGATTGCTTTGCTTCTTGAATGAAATCATAAGTGTCGCATGAAATGGCATGTAACATGACAAAACTTTAACACACACACATGCTTGCAAATGAATTTTGCAATGTTGCTCCAATGGATAAATGAAGAAGACTTGAATGCTTGATGATAATGGAGATTCCCAATTCCCTATCCTTGAATGCATGAATTTCACCTCTTTGTGTATATTCGCTCATCCATCCTTTTGCAAATGAGATGATCAATCGCCGTTTTATACACACCTCAGAGAATTAATTCATCAAAGGTCGACATCAGGGAAATGTAGATAGGACCGAGGGGACCTATCTTGGGGCCACCCTAAGAGGGACCATGCCCCTGTCCTAGGGGGATAGGGGTGGCACACCCTGGTCCTGCCCTATGTTAGGGCCTAGATAGGGTCTTGAGGAAGTCTCAGGGCTCAAACAGGAGAGGTTCAAGGTGAAATTACAGAGAGGGGTCTTAATTGAGAAAGGAGATGTTCTCGCCAAGGTGAGGACCTCAAATATGGTTAAAATTGCCAGGGTCATAATTTTATGATGTTACAAAAGTTAAAATAGTAGCAGCCACCCTTCCTTTACATTACTTGTGCAGGAGCACTTTGTAGGACTTGAAGATCATTTGAGCAATGAAGGCTCTTATAAGTGTTTATAGGTTCCTTGAATGTTTTGAGTTGTAATTGTTAGACAGTTCAAATAACCGAAAGACAACTGAGAGGGGCGGGGGGGGGGAGGGGCTAGTGAATCAGTTGTCACATATTACCGGAAGCATTAGCAATTAAAACTTTAATACCAGAACCCAAAATAATAATACCAAAATAGCATTTAATCCAATTAAGCATAAACAAGAATCAAAGAATAAAATACATCCACACAACACCAAGATTTGTACATGAAAAACCCGATAAAGGGAAAAACCACAGTGGGAAGCCTATCCACAGTTAGATAATAATTATGTAGTAAGTATGTGAATTACAATGAAGGGGCCTGCACTTGCAAGAAGGCCAATAGCCTAGAGCACATTTCTCATCACAAAAGGAGCCTCACTGACTACATGTAAATCCAAACTACAATCCGGAGAAGTGTTGAACTGCAAAATATATCATCTCCTATGCCTGAGTACCATTCTTGTTAAGCTCAATACCAGAGGACTAAATCCTCTTACACAAACCCAATTTGATTTCTAATGATCAACCAACTCCTCTGCCTGAATGATATTACATTATTCACACATTAGATTCCTTGACCATGACCTCTTACAATAACCATGATGATCTACAATGAGATCTTACATCTTATTTATACAAACCCTCAACCATAAATAATTAGGTTGGCCACCAGACAATAAACCAATTTCATAATTACAAACCATGTCGGCCTTAGACTAAAACAAATAATATCCAACACATAAGGCACCCCAAAAATACAACAATAGGTCCTATCCACACGTTACATTAATACCAGTCCATAACCTAGATCAACTGGGACCAAGTATAGGTCCACACACTTCAACAATGATCTCCAAATGCCAAGTCTCGAACATGATCACCAACAACATCCTAAAACTCCATCAAAAGCTGCACTAATACCAATTATGCAATGCATCAAAGATCTCCACCAAAAGCTCTACCAGTGAAACCCTCGCCGAAACCAGAAACCAATATTCTAAGTAAGAAGGATAGCATTCAATCACCAGACTGAAACCAACTCACAAAATATGAGTATGATTATCATGAGCATGCCAATTCTATCCCCAGATTATACCCGAGTCTATCGGATCATGTCGATCCAAGTTAACCAGAAACTACTCAGCCTACCAGGACCAAAAGGGTGCTCGTAAAGCATCCAAACAACTATTGTTGACATCAATGACAAAACATCAATGCAACACATAATCAATTCCACCAAATGGCCAACAATCTCCACCTTTGGCATTGATGGCAACACTAGATGTGAAAAAAATGTAAGTACCAAGAAATGCCAAACAAGTCCCCCCCCATGGAAGATAACCAACAATCTCCTACATATAGCTTTGAATATCAATATCTCTCCCCCTTTGAATAATATATCTGTAAAGTTCTGAATTTATTTTTCACATCACTATCTCTCCCCCTTTGATCAATGCCAAAAATCTGACAAAAATATCAAAGCAAAAACATAAGCCTCTGAATCTCAAAACTGACTACTCCCCCTCAGCAGTAGTATCCCACATCAATTCCAAAATGAATAGTATCTCTAATAATGCATGTCAGACTAATGCCAAACTGCATCAATCAAGTCTCTGCTAGAGGGGCAAAAACCCCCAATCTCTCTTTTAGGTACTCAAATGATTCCTTGGATAAAGGTTTAGTGAAAATATATGCAATATGTTCTTTAGTGTTCACATAAACAAGTTTAACTTCATTTGCTTTCACCTTCTCCTTCAAAAAGTTAGACTTGATAGATATGTGCTTTGTCTTAGAATAAAATACCAGATTCTTTGATATATCAGTAGCAATAGAGTTAGCACAGTGAATAACTATCAGTGCATCACAATCCACCTTTATGTCTTTCAAAATTTGCTTCATCCATAAAACTTGTGTACAGTTAGTAGTACCAACAACATATTCAGCTTTAATAGTAGATAAAGAAGTACATGACTGTTTCTTGCTGATCCATGAAACCAACTTCTTTCTAAGAAAGAAAGCTCTATCAGAAGTACGTTTCTAGTCATCAACATCTCCAGCCTATTCAACATCTGTCTATGCACATAAAGTAAAGTTATCATCCTTAGGGTACCATAAGCCATATTCTGATGTACCTTGCAAGTATCTAAAAATCCTTTTCACCCCCATCTAATGATTTTCTCTAGGATCACTCTAAAATCTTGAAACAATATAGACAATATTCATAATGTCAATCCTAGTTTGAGTCAAATAAAGTAGACCTCCAATCATAGATTTGTATCTTTTAGGATTTATTGGTGCAGAAACATCTTTTCTTGTCAATTTCTCACTTGTAACCATAGGTGTACTTACCTATTTAGAATCTCCCTTACCAAATTTCTTCAACAATTCTTGAGCATATTTAGTTTCACAGATAAAAATACCTTTGTCAGTCTGAGTAATCTTCAACCTAAGAAAAATTTCATCTCACCAATCATAGACATCTCAAATTCTTTCTCCATATTCTTATAAAATTCTATGCATAGATTATCTTCACCTCCAAAAATAATATCATCAAAAAATACTTCAACAATCAATATATCATCATCAGTAATTTATAATATAAATTAATGTCAGCACTACCCTTAGTAAAACCAAGCTTCAAAATATATTTATCCAACCTTTCATACAAAGCTCTAGGTGCTTGTTCCAATCCATATAAAGCTTTCCTTAACTTGCAAACCATATCAGTATCATCTGATAGTGAAAAACCATCAAGTTTCTCAATATAAATTTCCTCATCAAGATCCCCACTCCAAAATGCACATTTAACATCCATCTAATAAACCTTGTAGTTTTTATAAGCTGCATAGGCAAGAAATAATCTTACAGCTTCAATCCTAGCTACCAATGCAAAAGTTTCTCCATAATCAATTCCTTCCTTCTAAGAATATCCTTTACAAACCAATTTAGCCTTATTCCTTATAACTTGACCATCCTCATTCAATTTATTCCTTAAAACCCATTTAGTTCCAATAACATTTTTATTTTTCGGTTGGGGAACCAGAGTCCATGTGTTATTTTTCTCAATCTAATCTAATTCTTCTTCCATAGATTTTAACCAAAATTAATTTTTACATGCCTCAATTACTGATACCAGTTCAACTTGTGAAATTAAACATACCTCATTAGTTGCCAGATTTCTTCATGTCATCACTCCACTATTCTTATCCCCAATGATTTTATCTTCAAAATGATTCAATCTCACATGCCTAGGAGTCTTCTAACTCTCTATTCCTCTTCCCTATTCTTCAATTACTATAGAATTCTCTGATGTTGACGGAGTAACTGGTTCAACTCTCTATTCCGATAAAGGTGCTACCGATTCAAATATAATCATTTCTTCTACTGGTTCCTTCTCATAAACTTTGATTTGACTTTTGCTTAGCTCATCTGCTTTAACTTTAGCACTCTTCACAATTCTCTCCAATCTATTGTTATAACATCTATATGCTTTTCTTTCATTAGAATAACCAAGAAATATGCCTTCATCACTTCTAGGATCAAATTTCTCAATAGTATCAACTATCCTGATATAACATTTGCTACCAAAAATTTTGAAATACTTAACTGTAGGTGTATTGCCAAACCATAATTCATAAAGTGTCTTACCACTTTCTCCTTTGATATGTTCTCTGTTGAATGTGTAAACTGCTGTACTCACTGCTTCTCTCCAGTAGATATGAGGTAGATTAATTTCCATCATCATTGTTATAGCAACATCCAAGATAGTTTTATTTTTCCTTTCCACAACTCCATTACACTGAGGTGTCCAAGGAGCAGAAAATTGTCTTCTTATACCATACTTGTCACAAAAGTTATTAAACTCACCGGATGTGAATTCTCCACCATGACCTAATCTCAAACATTTAATCTTTAATCCTATCTCAGTTTCCACTTTAGCCTTAAAGATTTTAAACTTTTCAAATGCTTCAGATTCTTCTCTTAAAAAAGTAATCCACATCAATCTAAAATAATCATCAATGATTACCATGAAATATCTATCACCATGAAAAATTTTAACTCTAGAAGGGTCACACAAATCAGTATGAATAAGATCAAGAACATCATTTGATTTATCTTGTATACTCCTAAAAGGGGTTCTGACCTGCTTACCCATTTGACATTCTTTACATACCGGATTATAGGGCTTCATGATCTTAGGTATATCTCTAACAACCTTAGTTGAATTGATCTTCACAATGCAATCAAAATTAACATGATATGACCTTTTATGTCATAACCAACTCTCATCAATCTGTGTAATCAAACATGTCTTCTCACTAGAATTTAAATGAAATATGTTACCCTTTGTCTGTGTACCGGTTGAAATCTCCAAGCTAGATCTGTTAATGATTTTGTATTTTTTATCCTTCAAATGTAATTGAAATCCCTTATCTACCAATTGTCCTATACTCAAAAGATTATGCTTCAAACCTTCAACATAATAAATATTGTCAGTATTGTTCTTACCATCCAATGATATAGTTCCCCTTTCCTTGATCAGACATGACTTGTCATCTCCAAATCTAACTAGTCCACCATCAATTTCTTGCAAAGACAAAAAATTCCCTTTATCTCCAGTCATATGATGTGAACAACCACTATCAATTACCCATTCATCCTTGTCCTCAATTTTAGCAGCAAGTTCCTTCTCCTTAGGTACATTCTCTTCGCGTGATGGATCATCTCCCTTGATTGCCAAGAAAACCCATTCCTTCGCATTGCCAGATCCACTAGTAGAGTCTTTTGCTAGTTCATCATCTGAATTAGTAATGCCTTCCTCATCTGCTATGTAGCATGATTTGTCTCTATTTTTCTTGAATCTATACTTGTTCTGATATCTAGGGTTAGGCTTAAATGATCTTTTAACTCTTTCTTAAAATATTGAATTCCTTTCAGGACATCTAGATGCAAAATGACCAATCTTATTGCATGCAAAACATTTAAAAGGTGCTTTTCCTTCATACTTACTTCCTACCGGTCCTTTCGATACTCTTCTAGCAAATAGTGCTTCAAGTTTCTCAAACTCATCATCTTCTCTCTTCATATCTTCTAGTTCTTTTGCATATAAAGCTTTCAAGTCTTGCTTACTAGTTGTAGATGTAGATTCACGAAAAGAAGGTCCAGTCTTCATAGTTCCAGAAGGTTCAAATTCCTCAAGCTCAAAAGAAGATAGTTTCCCAACCAAAGTATCCATGTTGACAGATGTATTAGCCATTGTTATTAACTCATTAATAGTAGTAGCCTTCATTTTTTAAGTCGGTGGTAGGGATCTCAAGACTTTAGAAACAATTTCATCTTCACTAAGAGTTCCACCACAACATTGAATTCTCATAACAATCTCATTTACTCTTTCCATGAATGCTTTAATTATTTCATCTTCTTCCATCTTCAGGTTCTCATCTCTCACCCGGTAACTACCAAGTTTAGCATTCTTCACTATAGGGTCACCTTCATTAAGAGTCTACAACTTATCCCATATAGCCTTTCCAAATGATTTATCTATTAATCCCATTATTTGTTGATCAGAAAGTGCACACAAGAGGGCTTCTCTTGCTCTACAATCATTCTCAAGCTCCTTATCCAAGTTAGCTAGAGGAGGATTGCTAGATCCCAAATTAAATGGTATGACACCATTCTGTGTGATCTCCCAAATCTCCTTTCTAAGACATCTCAGATGAGTTTGCATCCGAGTTTTCCATACAATGTAATTTGTTCCTTCAAGCCTTGGTATATCCTTTTGAAACATAGCTCCAAAAGAATAGGATGAACTTTAACTATTAGTCACCATAGGATCTTCCTCAAGTGGGTTAAGCTTTTTTTAGAGAGGACCAAAGCTCTGATACCAATTGTTAGATAATTTAGATAATCGGAAGACAACTGAGAGGGGGGGTTGAATTAGTTGTCATAGATTACCAAAAGCATTAGCAATTAAAAATTTAATACCGGAACCCAAAACAATAATATTGGAATAGCAGTTAATCCAATTAAGCATAAACAATAATTGCAGAATAAAACCCATCCACACAATACCAAGATTTGTACGTGGAAAACTCGGTAAAAGGAAAAACCACAGAGGGAAGCCTACCCATAGTCAAATAATACTTTTATAGTAATTATGTGAGTTAAAATGAAGGGGGATGCACTTGCTAGAAGGCCAACAACCTAGAGCACATTGCTCATCACAAAAGGAGCCTCACTGACTACATGTAAATCTAGACTACTATCGAGAGAAGTGTTGAACTGCAAAAGATAGTATCTCCCATGTCTGAGTACATTTCTGGTTAAGCTCAATACTAGAGGACTAAATCCTCTTACACAAACCCAATTATCTCCAATGATTGACAAACTCCTCTGCCTGAATGATATTACATTATTCGCACATTACATTTCTTGACCATGACCTCTTACAATAACCATGTTGATCTACAATGAGATCTTAAATATTATTTATACAAACCCTTGACCATAAACAATCAGGTTGGCCACCAGACAATAAAATAATTACATAATTACAAACCATGTCAGTCTTAGACCAAAATAAATAATATCTAACACATAAGACATCCTGAAAATACAGCAATAGGTCCTATCCACAAGTTACATTAATGTCGGTCCATAACCTAGATCAACTGGAACCAAGTATAGGTCCACACTCTTCAACAATGATCTCCAAATGCCAAGTCTCAAACATGATCACCAACAGTATCCTGAAACTCCAACAGAAGCTACACCAACACCAATTATGCAATGCATCAAATATTTCCACCAAAAGCTCTGTCGGTGAAACCCTCGCCAAAACCAGAAACGAATCTTCTAAGTAAGCAGGATAGCATCCAATCGCCAGACTGCAACCAAATGACCAAATATGAGTATGAGTATAGTAAAAAATCCAATTCCATCACCAGAGTATACTGGAGTCTACCACATCATGCCGGATCCAAGTTAACCAAAAACTACTCAACCTATCAGGACTAGAAGGGTGTCGGTAAAGCATCCAAACAACTAGTGTTGACATCAATAACAAAACATCAATGCAACACATAATAGATTCCACCAAATAGCCAATAGTAATAATGTCTTTCAAGACCATTTGATTTGTTTTGATTATCCATGCAAGGCTTTGATGCTATTTTTATAGTGTGAACTTCCTAGGACCTATTTGGTCAACCATCGTCAAATGAAATCCAAAATACCTAAATGAGGCAAGCAATGTATTTTGGATCCTATGTGCCGTATTTAAAATTTTTTATGATGTTTTCTAATAGGTTACATAGGAACAATTCATAAGTTGTCAAGTTTGTGCAAAGTTGTCAAATTTGATGACAACTTTTATTATCAATTTGTTGTCACTTTGTCACTAGTCTCCCTCCAATGACTACCTAATTAAAATTATAGTTGGATTCTTTTGAGGAGGTTGGAGAAGGATTTTTTAAATCCTTTGAGGTTGAGAAGAATGAGGATAATGAAGTTTGGACATGTAAGATTGTGATCAAATTCAATAAACACTTAGATTTTTTTTAGAAAATCGATGTAACAGTGCCATTTACGGACATTGTATGGATTCAATGTGAAGCCTATTTCATTGATTGTAATAGGAATATATGTTCATGATCATTTGGATTTTATTTGGCAGGAAAGTTTTATGTAATAAGCAAGATATCTGCATTTTTGTAACAGGCGGCCTAAAACCCCTCAAAAAGCTAGGTTTCTAAGGAAATATCTTCTTAACCCCACATTCCTCTAGCCAAATTGGCTCAAATTATAAGTAATGGTAGGGGAGACAATATAATTTAAGATTATTGAATTTTCTACATGGGTCGTTAAACTAGTTCAATTTGGGATCAAGCCCTAGGCTAGGCATCCACATGTGACTAGCCTGTTTTGACTGCTAAAAATTATGGAAGGATAAAACTAAGTGTGTCGGACCCTATATGACCATGGATTTGTTATATTTTTATAGACCTTTTTCATCCATTGGTGTCTTTGGATCAAAGCTTTGGAGTGTGGTTGCTTTGTAAAAGTGGCCTAAAAGCCCTTTTAGCCCTCCTGTAGCAACAACGTTTGATCTAGTGAATGCAATAGTTGGGTTCTAAGTTTTGGAAGAGTTTTGTGTAATTAATGGAGGCATCAAAATTTTCAATATCTTGTGGTATCATTAGGAGGATTTTTGAGTTCTCCCTTAAAGGTTCAAAACAAGTCTACTAGGAGTAGGTGTCTTGGAGAGGGAAGTCACCTTACCTTGTTTGCATCTGTACAAACAAAAGCATCTTGTATTGATTGTAGTAATTATTTATAGGGTTATAAAAATGGTTCTATAGGATCCATACTTGTTCTGCAATGTTGGTTGTGTTGTAATCCAAATTAGCCATAGGTGGCTATAAGAAAGTTGGTGTCAAGAATAGACTTGATGTGAGAAGTTGTATCTCCATGAGTTGTTCATGTGTATAGTGGGGTCCCATTGAGAAAAGGGGAGTGTACATGAGTCCTTTCATGTTGCTGTCAAGATTATCCAATAATCCATGTGATTGTTGAGACCTTAGTTGAGGGTCTAGTGGATTGAGTTTGTTTGAGGAGCGTTTGTTCCTTGGGGCTCTGCATCATATTGGTAACAGAGCAAGTCTGATCAGTGGGAGGACATATTTTGGTGTATGTAAGTAGAAGAGAGCCAAGAAGAGGCTAGCATAATTCCTCCAAAGGGAATGTCCATAGAGGTGGCTAAGAAATTCAAAGAAATAGAAGAGATGATCAATACTAGGGTCAAAGAGGCACTTAAGGCTAAACTAAAGGCAATGAAGAAGGGAAAAGGGCCAAGTGATTAGAATGATGAAGAAGGGGAACAAGAGGGTGAAGAAGAAGAACCCCAATGGCTGGAGCCAAAGATGCCTACTGATCAGAGACCATTCCTTAAAGCCTTAAAGACAATAGAAAAAGACTCTTCTAAGGCCAAGATGGAGATTCCTACCTATAGTGGGAATATGAAGGCTGAAGAACTTTTTGATTGGATAGATGCCCTGAATAATTATTTTGAATACAAGGAAGTGGTTGAGGAGAAGAAACTGAAGTTTGCAAAGACTAAACTAAAGGGTACTTCTCTAACCTAGTGGAGCTATACTCAAGGTGGAAGGGTAAAGATGGGCAAGAGTATGATTCATTCTTGGGAGAAGATGGTGTCCAAAATCAAGGTCTAATTCATGCTTGCTAATTATGAAGTGTGCTTGTATAGGAGGATGAAAAATATAAAGTAGAAGGGATTGGATGTGGCTTCCTATAGAGAGGAATTCCTTAAATTGAGTTCTAGATCAGGGCACTATGAAGATGAAAAGTAGAAGGTTGCTAGGTACTTGAATGGGCTCAACTTCAACATTCAATATGAGATCAGTCGGATGACTCCTAAAATAGTAGATGAATGATTTCAAATAGCTTTGAGGGCAAAAGATAAGTTGAGGAGAAAAGGTGAACAACGTGGTAGGGGAAGAGGAGGCAATAAATTTAAAGGAAAAGGAAATTTTTGGGGAAGAGGACAATCTCAAAATCCCCAAGGTGAGTCTATCTAGCAAGAACAAAGTGGAGACTTAGGTTCAAGAGGAGGCTTTAGAGGAAAAAGACCCAATGGAAGGGGTAGATTTAGTGGACTAGGAAGAGGTCCTAGTGTCTTCATAGGGAGATTCATTATTGAAACCAAGTAGGACACATTGAAAGCATCCTGAGAAAGCATCAAACTCTCATGGAGGAGAGAGAAGGAACCAGTTGATTCAAGAAGATGATTGCCAAAGTGTCAATTCTCCAATTGGAAGTGCATCCCTAGCCCATGATGGAGAAATATTGACGATGAGGAGAACCATGTTGAAGGTACCTCAAGTGAAAGGACCCCCTCAAAGGAAGACATTATTCAGAACCATGTGCATAGCCCATGGTAAGCAATGCAAGGTAATTGTTGATTTAGGTTCTACTGAAAAATATTACCTCATGCTAACCCTTATAAGGTGTCATGATTGAATAAGGGACATCAAGTCTTAGTAGATGAATAATCTTGGGTAGAATTTGAGATAGGAGAGTATAAGGACCAAATATTGTGTGATGTGATCCCCATGGATGCTTGCCATATATTGTTAGGATGTCCATGGCAATATGATGTACAATCGTAACATGATGGGAAAACAAAATCATTTCTCATAACCAAAAATGGGAGAAAATACAAGATGGATCCTTTACTAGATGAGAGTGTAGATAAGAACATTGGGTCAAGTGTCATGTTAGTGAGTGGAAAAGATTTTATAGACATCCTAAAGGAAGAAGGAACCCCTGGTAATGCTCTGATTTTGAATCCCAAAAGTAGTCCTAATATGCCTAGTCACGGTAAGGAATAAATTCCCAAAGAGATGCAACAATTGTTGGACAGGTATAAGAGCATAATGGTGGAGGAAACTATGAAAACTTTGTACCACCCACTAGAAACATAAGCCATTAGATGGACTTCATACTAGGTTCTAAATTAACAAACAAACCAACCTATAAGATGGCACCATCTAAGAATGAGGAGATTACCAAGCAAGTGCAAGAATTGCTGGATAAGGGGTTGGTGAGAAAGAGTGTTAGTCCATGTGTTATCCCAGCAATCTTAGAACCTAAAAAGGATGGTAAATGGAGACTATGTATTGATTCTAGGGCCATCAATATGATTACCATAAGATATAGGTTTCCTATGCCTAGAATTGAAGATTTAGTGGATTGTTTGGGAGGAGCTTGTTACTACTCCAAAATTAATCTAAAGAGTGGGTATCATCAAATTAGAATAAGGCAAGGAGATGAATGGAAGACAAAATTCAAAACAAATGAAGGTCTTTATGAGTGGATGATGACGCCTTTTGGTCTATCCAATGCCCCAAGAACCTTTATGCGCCTCATGAATGAGGTGTTGAAAGTCTTCATTGGTAAATTTGTTGTTGTTTATCTTGATTATATTCTTGTGTTTATCAAGACAAAGGAGGAGCATTTTGAGAACTTGAAATTGGTTTTGAAGAGGTTGCATGATGAAAATTTGATGATCAACATGGAGAAGAGTGTCTTCATGAAGGAGGAGCTTGTCTACCTTGGTTTTGCAATCTCAAAGGGGAATTTGAAGATGTATCTAGAAAAGGTGGAGGCTATCTTGACATGGCCAACACCTAGGACAATAGGTAATGTGAGGAGTTTCTATGGATTGGTTACATTTTATAGAAAGTTCATCAAAAAATTTAGTCATATGTGTGCACCTATCCTAGACACAATTAGGGGAGGTAAAAAATGTAAGTTTTCTTGGTCACATGAAGCAAATGAGTCTTTTGAGTATCTAAAAAAGAGAGTAGCATACCAACCTATAGACTATGAGGAATATGTAGAATGGGGAGAAAAATTGGATAATGATAAAATGCTTGATCAAGAAGATAATGATTATCCTTCTCATGAGGTAATTAAGGAGGAAAGTCATAATCAAGTTTTACTTAATAAAGAGAACCATCCTTGTCCTCTTAACACACTTTTTGGAAATCCATCTAAAGAGGAAAATGACACCAAAGAAATATCGGTCTCAGTTGATAAAGCTCTCTTTATTAATTCATCCTTACTTCCAAAAAAAGAAGAGGAATTAAATATTACTTTGAAGAAATATACAAAAGAATTTGCTTGGAAGTATAATTATATGAAGGGAATACAACCTTCAATTTTTACACATCACATTTACACTGAATATGTCAAACCTATGAGACAAGGACAAAGAGGGATCAATCCAACTTTGAGACATTTTGTTAAATAAGAAATAAAAAATTTATTGCAAGTGGGATTCATTTACCCAATCTTAGATAGATAGTGGGTTTCACCATTCATTACTGTACCAAAGAAGAATGGGAAGTGGCGCATGTGTGTGGATTATAGAGAATTAAACAAAGACACTAAGAAGGATTACTTCCCTTTACCATTTATTGATCAAGTTTTGGATAGCTTAGATGGAAATAATTATTTCTCTTTCTTAGATGGCCTTAGTGAGTATAATCAAATACAAGAAGCTCCTAATGATCATGATAAGACAAAATTCATATGTCCTTGGGGAACATATGTGATGCAGAGAGTCTTGGAGCTAATCCTATTCACCTTCTTGATTTCTTGTCTTACTCAACCCTCTAACTTCTCAAGCCCATCCAATGGTACTTGGTTGGGGTTTTTCTATCTATACCTCCAAGGTTTGATCCACTTTGGCTTGCCCCCAAGGTATAGCCACTGATCTCTTTCAATCAACTCTTCCTATTTAGGTTGCCACCTTAATCTCTTCACACAACTCCTAAGGCTCCAACAACTTCTGCAAGGATCACAACACACCAACTCATTCAATGGGTTAAAAATGCATTTAATTAGTGTATTTGAAGTATTTTATAGATTTGAGCACCTTCACACCTATCACTAAGCTTTCCTAACCTCTCTTTGTCTCCAGCAAGCTCAAATAGGCCTAATACAATTAGCCCTCCCTTGGTGGTTTTAAGGACTTAGTTTCAAAAATTCCCAAATAACACCACAAATAAATTATAGATTTGGATACCCTTTTCAGGATTACAAACAATATTGCAAATTTTCATTTGTGTTTGGCATACACATATGGGAACCAAATCTATCCTAATTTCAACGGTTTTGGCCTACCCAAGTGACTTACAAACTTGCTCTTTAAAACCTTCACCAATCAAAAAATCTACTCAAATAAATTGAGGATTATTTAAGGGAATTCATAAGGCTTTCCAACCATGGGTCCATTTTTCTTCTACCAATCCACATGTGCTCTGTATTTGCACATCTTTTGCTATCCTAACTCACTAACTCCTAGCAGTGAGCCTGGGGTTTCATTGTAGCTACTCCACAAAGGCTTGCAAAAACCCAAACACCTACTCTAGACATATGTAAAAACCCTAAACTAGCATTCCACTTTATTTCAACTAGTGCCATCAATGGATGCTCAGGTTAGAGTCATTTTCCCCTTAAACCCTACTTTGCAAGGGTTTTACACCTAGTCCCAGAGAATGGAGTAGATCTCTGCAACCAGACATAATTAGACTTACTAAACTAACTTATTTAAAAGTATATTAAATAAATTTTCATCACCTACAATTAATTCCCTCTATCAAGACCGTACTGGACTATAGAATGCAACAAAAACAAACAAAACTATCAAAACGATGAAGAAAACAAGATTTCCTTACAACTCAAAAACCTATTTTTGCATTCTTAATCCTCCAACCCATAAAATGAATTTGTTTTGGCTTATATACTCATGATTCAATTGGTTGAACCAACTTTCAATACCAACATCCAAAAATGCAACTTTTGCAAAATGTTGCAAAATGTTGCTCAGCAACTTTTACATCTTTCATCCTCACAATGCAAATTTTGCATTTTACTATCCTACAAGGATCCCAAAGGACCTCAAACATTATATAAGACCTAGAAACAATACAATAGACCCCCATGATGACACTGATTTAGATTACTAATCCTGTGAACAACATAAGCATTACAACTTCCTAGGCTAATAGCAACCTGAACACAAATGGCACAACCAAAATCTTGGAAAACTCAACCATGGCTCCACTAAGTCCCAAATGGTTGGTCTATTATTACATCATGAGAGACAACACAAAAACCTAGAAGAAACCAAAATTGCATGCTTGAAGTGTTAGGTGTCCTGCACCATACTCCCCTGGGACAAAGAACTTAAGTCCCTTGAGTTAAGAGGTTTGCAATTTCCACTCCATGCTGAAGGATATCTAATTCTAACATCCACATAGCATCTAATTTAGGTAACCATGACCACTTGACAAGATAATGCTTATAGGCTCCTTTACTTTTCTTCTTTACTACCTTTGTGTCCAAGATACTTTCCAACCTGACCGATTGGCTTGGTGGAAAATATCTCACCTAGTCTTCATTACCTTGTAATAAATTATGCCACTGATTTGTTTATGAATATCCCTTGTATGGATAGAGATCACATACATTAAAGATAGGAGAAATACCCAAGGTGGGAGAGAGTTCAACTTCATATGCATTCTGTCCATATTTGTGCACCACCTTGAGAGGTCCAATCTTCTTCATCATTAGCTTGGTAGGATACCCTTTTTGAAGTCTCTCCTTCCTTAGGTATTCTAATACTAAGTCTTCAACTTTAAATTGTGTGTATTCCTTCTTTTTTTATTAGCATTCACCTTATACTACTTGGACTTTTGTTGTAAGGTCTGCCATACGTTTTCCTGCACTTATTTGATACCTTCTACAAAATTCTCACCTTGTGTACTCTTAGGTGCCATAGAACTGAGATCTTTGAGCTCTAGTATTCCCCTAGGATGAAATCCATATGCTATCTCAAGGGGACTTTTACCCATGCTTCGGTTAACTAAGTCATTGTAGGCATATTCTACCTAACCAAGTACCAAATCCCAAGTTTGGCCATGTTGTTTTGTAAGACATCTTAGCAAATTACCCAATGATTTGTTGACTACCTTTGTCTAACCATCTGATTGAGGATGATAGCTAGATGAAAAGGATAACTTGGTGCCCAACTTTCTCCAAAGTGTCCTCCAAAAGTGGCTTAAAAAACTTCACATCTCTATAACTAACTATTTTGATTGAAAGGCCACGAATTCTGACTATCTCCTTGAAGAAGAGTCTTGTAATGTAGGTGGCATCATTGGTGCTCTTGGAAGGTATAAAATTTGCCAATTTTCTGAACCTATCTACCACTACATACACACTATCAAATCCCCTTGGAGTTCTAGGTAAGCCTAACACAAAATCCATACGCAAACATTCCCAAGGCCTCTGAGGTATAACCAAATGTTGGTATAGACCTGCATTACTTGATGAACTCTTTTCTCTTTGACAGATTGCACATTTTTCTACAAACCTTCTCACTTCTGATTGCAACTTGGGCCAATGGTAAAACCTACTAACATATTCCAAAGTTATATATATGCCAAAATGACCTCCTAGACCTCCTTGATGCTTTTCTTGGATAATATTTTGTCTCATTGAACATTGGGGTATGCAAAGAAGATGTCCTTTGAACAACAAACCCTCTTGTATCATATATTTTGAATAAGAGACATGTGAGGTGTTAGAAAAATCAGTACAAATAACTTATATTTCTACAAAATCTTTATCATCCTTGTAGAGGTCTTTTAACTCATTCAATCCAACACTTTGCAATTGTACCTTCTGCATAGTCATGAATGTCCTACTTAATGCATCAACTACCTTATTTTTTGTGCCCTTTTTTTACTTAATAGTGAAGGTATAGGATTGTAGGTATTCAACCCACTTTACGTGTCTCTGGTTCAACTTCTCTTGCCCATTGAGGAAACTAAGGGCATGGTTGTAAGCGAAAACTACAAACTCTTTAGGCAACAAGTAATGATGCCACTTCTTCAATGCTTGTATTATGGCATACAACTACAATTCATATGTGGCATATCTTTTCTTATATTTTCTCTGAGAAGAATTCTATAGGATGTCCTTCTTGGCCTAAAACTGTCCCTATTTCCCTTTGGCGAGCATCACAATCTACTATAAACAATAGATTGAAATCAGGAAATCTAAGGGTTGCCAGCTCTGCTATCTTAGCTTTCAACATTTAAAACCCCTTATTGGCTTCCTCCATCTACTTAAAGTGACATTTAATCCCTCCTTTAATGGTGTTGAGTATAGGAGCACAAACATGGCTAAAGTTTCTCACAAGCTTCCTATAAAAAGATACCATTCCATGAAAAAATTCTAACATCACTTATGCCCCTAGGTGTAGGTCAATTAAGTATTGCTTCTACTTTACTTGGATCCATCTTTAAGCAACCTTGTGAAATAACAAAAACCAAGGTAAACTAACTCTATTTTCAAGAACTATTATTTTTCAAGGTTGATTTTGAGTTGAGCCTCCTTCAACTTCTTCAAGACTATCTCCACATGCTTAAGGTGTACCTCCTTGGACTTGCTAAAGACCAAAATGTCATCAAGATACACAATAACATATTTACCAATAAACTCAACTATGACTTCATTCATGAGCCTTTGAAAGGTACTAGGTGCATTGGTGAGGACAAATGGCATCACCAACGACTCATATAGGCCTGCATTGGTTCTAAAGGTTGTCTTCCATTCATCACCAGGTCTGATTCTTATATGATGATAACCATACTTCAATTCAACCTTTTTGAAGTATCTTGCTCCACTTAGATTGTCCAATAGGTCCTCAATCCTTGGCATGGGAAACTGGTACCTTATAGTGATCTTATTGATTGCTCTTGAGTCAGTGCACATCATCCATTTTCCTCCTTTATTAGGCACTAGCACAGTAGTTATAGAACATGGACTCAAACTCTTTTTGATAAGCACTTTGTCTAAGAGTTCTTGCACTTGTTTGGTGATGTCTTCATTTCAACTAGGTGTCATTTTATAAGCATCTTTGTTAGGCAGATTTGCCTCTGGTATCAAGTCTATTTGATGATTTACATCTCTCATTGGAGGAAAAGAATCAAGCATATAATCTCCTATAATGTTTTCATATTGCCTTAGTAGCCCTTGCACTTCTTGAGGAACTTCACTCATTGGCTTAGCTTCATCTTTAGGCTTCAACACTATAACATGGCCCTGATGACCTTCTCTCTTTAACACCTTAAGGAGATCTTTATGTCTCATTAGAGTCACATTGGATCCTACTTGATTCTCCTCCTTTGGATCAGGTAATGGGTCCATTTGGTACTTCTTACTATTCTTGGTGACTAGATAACTATTCTTTTCTCCATCATGATAGGCTTTTGCATCATATTGCCATGGACAACCCAAGAGCAAATGCCAGGCATCCATAAGCAATATGTCACATATTAATTTGTCCTTATATTCAAAAATTTGAAAGTCCACCCATGCTTGTTCATCAACTAAGACATGTTGACCCCAGTTGAGCCATGATACCTTGTAAGAAGTGAGGTGAGGCAATGTTTTTAGTTTGAGTTTATCCACCATTTCAATTGAGACAATATTCTCAGTGGAACTTGAATCCACAATCACCTTAAAAAAATTTCCATGTGACCTACAAGTGGTCCTAAATAAAATTTTCCTCTGTGGTGGCTCTTGAGCTTGGGGTATCTTGAGCATTGTTCTTCTAATTGTCAAATTTTCTCCATCTATCACTAGTCCTGCCTTATTGATTAGAGAAGTCACACTCTGAGTATCCTCCTCTTACACTAAGTAAGTCTTCCTTTCACCTATGTATGAGCTTGATGAACTTGAGGCTTTTCCTGGGCACCTACTCATGGTATGACCAACTTGGTTGTAGTGATAACACCTACTGGTGAAGACTATATTTCCTCTTCTTGAGCTTCCAAACTTCCCCCTAAAATTGCTTCTTCCTCTAAAGGATCCTCTAAATGTTCCTCTTTGTGAGTCTCCACTTCCTTTATTGGTTTCTCTACTCTTCATTTCTTGGAGCACTCTGCCCTCTACCAAAGGTTCCTCTACCTCTAAAATTCTTACCACCTCTATGTTTCTGATTTTGCTCACTTCTCCTCTTGATCTTTTCCTCTGCCCTTAATGCCAACTAAAAACACTTATGGACAGTGTCTCATGTGAGGATGCTTATTTCATCTTGTATGTTTTGCCTAAGTCCATTCATGTATCTTGTCAATTTCTCCACTTCATTCTCATGCTTCCTAGCCCTCAAACTAAGTTTATGGAATTGCTCAGTGTATGCATTGACATCTAGCTCCCTCTGTTTTAAATTTTGTAGTCTCTTGTGGATTTGAACTTCATAATCCCCTGGTAGGAATTGAGCATTAAGCCTTATCTTCATATGCTCCCATGAAGTTATCTTTTTGTTGCTAACTTGTACCCTTTCTTCTTGCATCATGTTCCAATAAACCAATGTTGATCCTCTCAATCTTGACTTGGCCACATTGACTATTTTCTCCTCTGCTACCTCCTTATAATCAAAATGATTATTTAATCCCTCTATCCAATCTAGTAGCTCCTATCCATTGATATTGTCTCCATAGGTGGGTAATCCATCCAAGTTATCTTTAGAGATGGATTTGACTACATCCAAGAATAGTTTTTGGTCTTGGGGCATTGTTGCTATTGTCTGATCCTCCTCATCTTTCACTTCTTCATCTATCTCATCTACCCATTCTGTCTTAACATTCCCCTTCCCCTTCTTAACATCTCTGGTTCCTTTACTTCCTTCCCAATCCTTCAATCCTTCTATGATCTCTACCACCATTTACTGGATGGCTTCTAGAGTCATTGCCTTTGGAGGCATTGAACTTACTTATGATTCTTCACAGTCTGACATACACCAAGTATTTCAAAGGGTGGCTCTGATACCACTTTGATGTAGAGAGTCTGGGAGCTAATCCTATTCACCTTCTTGATTTATTGTCTTACTCAACCCTCTAACTACTCAAGCCCATCCAATTCACCTTCTTGATTTATTGTCTTATTCACCTCAATCTCTTCACACCACTCCTAAGGCTCCAACAACTTTTGCAAGGATCACAACACACAAACTCATTCAATGGGTTAAAAATGAATTTACTTAGTGTCTTTGAACTCTTTTAGAGGTTTGAGCACCTTCACACCCATCGTTAAGCTTTCCTAACCTCTCTTTGTCTCCATCGAGCTCAAATAGGCCTAATACAATTAGCCCTCCCTTGGCAATTTTAAGGAATTACTTTAAAAACTTCCCAAATAAGACCACAAATAAATTATAGATTTGGATACTCTTTTCAATGTTACAAACAATATTGCAAATTTTCATTTGGGTTCGCCATACACATATGCGAACCAAATCTATCCTAATTTCAACGGTTTTGGCCTACCCGAGTGACTTACAAACTTGTTCTTTAAAACCTTCACCAGTCAAAACATCTACTCAAATAAATTGAGGATTATTTAAGGGCATTCACAAGGATTTCCAATCATGGGTCCATTTCTCTTCTACCAATCCACATGTGCTCTAAATTTGCACATCTTTTGCTATCCTAACTCACTAACTCCTAGCAGTGAGCCTAGGGTTTCATTGTAGCTCCTCCACAAAAACCTATAGAAACCCAAACACCTACTATAGACATATTTATAGACCCTAACCTAGCATTCCATTTGATTTCAACTGATGCCATCAATGGATGCTCAAGATAGAGTCATTTTCCCCTCAAACCCTACTTTGCAAGGGTTTTACACCTAGTCCCAGAGAATGGAGTAGATCTCTGCAACCAGACACAATTAGACTTTCTAATCTACCTTATTTAAAATTAGATTCAATAATTGTTCATCACCTGCAAGTAATTCCCTCTGTCAAGGCCGTACTAGGTCGTACAATGCAACAAAAATAAACAAAATTGTCAAAACGATGAAGAAAACAAGATTTTCTTACAACTCAAAAACTTGTTTTTGCATTCTTAATCCTCCAACCCATACAATGAATTTGTTTTGTCTTATATGATCATGATTTAGTTGGTCCAACCAACTTTAAATGCCAACATCCAAAAATGGAACTTTTGCAAAGTGTTGCTCAACAACTTTTACATCTTTCATCCTAACAATGCAACTTTTGCGTTTTAGTATCCTACAAGGCTCCCAAAGGACCTCAAACATTCTAGAAGACCTAAAAACAATAAAATAGACCCTTATTACATGATGAAACTGATTTAGAGTACTACTCCTATGAACAACATTAGCATTACAACTTCCTAGGCTGATAGCAACCAAAATCTTGGACAATTCAACCATGGCTCTACTGAGTCCCAAATGGTTGGTCGATTATTACATCATGAGAGGCAACACAAAAACTTAGAAGAAACCAAAATTGGATGCTTGGAGTGTTAGGTTCCCTGCACCAATATGCATATAGGGTCTTACCATTTGGACTATATAATGCACCAACTACTTTTTAGAGAGTTGTTTTGGCTATTTTTGCAGATTTAACTACTTCATGTGTTGAGGTATACATGGATGATTTTATGGTGCATAGAAAAAAAATTGATGAAGCACTGGTAAGCCTGGATAAAGTATTGCAAAGATGCAAGGATCATAGACTGTCATTAAATCATGAAAAATGTTCTCTTATGATGATAAAAAAAATTATTTTAGGGCATTATATTTCTAAGGAAGGTATTAAAGTTGATCCAAAGAAGGTGGAAATCATTCAATAAATTGAAGTTCCAAAAAATCAAATTTATGTTAGAAGTTTTCTTGGACATATAGGTTATTACAAAAAATTTATTGAAGGATTCAGTAAAATTGCAGAACCCTTGTTCAAATTGCTCAAAACGGATTCAAAATTATTATGGACATATAATTGCCAAAAGTCATTTGAAGCTATCAAGTATGCCTTGACTGCTTCACCTATAATCAAGGGACGTGTTTGGGGAGAGCCATTTCACATACATCCAAACACATCCAACTTGGCTATTGGAGGAGTCTTGGGACATAAAGATTAAAATGGAGTGATGCATACCATCTATTATATCAACAAAAACTTAAGCTCAATGGAGAGGAATTATACTACTGAAATGTTTTTTGGCTATTATGTATGCAATCAACAAGTTTAGACATTATATTACTAGTTATAAAATATTTATCCACATTGATCATGTAGCCATTCGATACTTAATGAATAAAATCGTTGTAGGTGGTTGCATAATAAGGTGATTATTTATTTTGTAGGAATTTGATATTACCATCATGGATAAGCTAGGTGTAATGGATGGAATTTACCACCACAAGGATGATGAATCAAAAAAGGAAAATTATTCATCTGATTACCTCTTTGAACACAACGCTGAGTCAAGGTATAAAAAAGAATGCTCTAGGTCTATCAGGGAATGAAGGCGAAACTCTAGTGAACTCTACGAGGTTCTGTAACTGAGACAATAGTGCGGAACCTAGACTACAATGTGAAATATGGACTACAGTGCAATGCGCTAATGTCCTAGGTGAACAAAACATAGAGTTAGCCAAAGGTATCTGGTTCTTACAAACAAAACACAGAACAACAACAAACATAACTAAACTACCAACTATCTAACAGACTAACTAATTACAAATAAATGAATACAGAATGCACCAGATATGAATAAGATGAACTGTATATTGTTTAAACAAAGATATAAAATAGAAAGGATAGAGCAAATGAAGAACCTAAGAGACACTCAGATCTGGGATGCCAACATGTGGCGCTATCATCTATGAGTCTTGCAAACACTAAATCTCAAAATCCAAGAACTAGACTAAATCTATACCTATGTACATTGGAAAGGGGGAAAATGTTGGGGCTGTATAGGGGCCTATCTCAGTCAGACCCCCGTTTAGGTGTTTCCACCACCACAAACAACCAGATTGATATAGATTGGAAAAATAGATAACTTGGATAAATTGGTAAATTGATAAATAGATGCAAGAAGAAATCTAATTCCTTTTGCATGCAAATGAATATTGGAATATTGGTAAATACACTTATTAATGCAAAGGACTCATTACATGAAAGTGAAATAAAGAGAGAGTAAGTTTGGAAATCAATCCCTCCTTGATATTTGGCACTACAAGCATGATGAAGCTCACTTGGTAGATGAATTGGTAAGAAGCTTCCATAAGGTCAGGAAGCTTGATGTTGCTTGAGAGAGCTTAAGAGATCTTGAGAGAGCACAAAGATCAAGATAACCAAGAACCAAATGTGGGCACCCTTTCAAATGAGTTGAAGAGGGTTCTTAATTTGAAGCAAGCGTGGGGAGTTGTTATAGCACGACACAGGCCAAGGGAAATGTGTTGGCGTGCATCTAAGTCACTGACACTTTTGAATTCTAATCATTTTCTGGGATGTTAGCATGGTGCATGGACGTCCATTGAGAATAGGCCCCAAAGGGTTGGTAGGGTGAAGAAATGATCCTTGGAATGAAGGCCTTATGATGACAAAATGTTACAATTTTGATCACAGGGTTGTCATAAATGTTTTAGGCATCATGCACAAGTGTCATAAATACACTAGGTACAATTTAGGACACTACACCAAAAAAAGATAATGTTGTTGCTAATTTTCTCTAAAGGATGGTTTTGCAGGGGAATAATGAACCAGTAAATGATGCGTTTCCAAATGAGCACTTATTTTCTATTTTAGTACAATCAACCTGGTTTGCTGATATTGCAAATTATATTCTAAGAGGGAAGTGCCTAAATAATTTCAATCCTAACCATAAAAAAAAAGATTAATTTGTGAAAGTTATAGATTTCAATGCATTAATGGTCTCTTATTTAAAACATGTCTTGATCATGTTCTTCATAGGTGTGTACAACAAATTTATATTTATGACATTAATATATATGCATGTAATAATGAGCTAGAATGAGGACATTATTTTATGATCAAAACAATTCACAAGATCCTAAGTGCAGGCTATTTTTGGCCTACCATGAGTAAAGATGTTTCATTTTATGTGAAATACTCTGATGAGTGCTAGTGTGTGGGGAGGCCAGCAACAACAATGGAGATGTGACTTCAACCACAAATAGTCCTATAACCATTTGAAAAATGGGGAATTGACTTTGTGGGACCTATTGATCCTCTTTCCAAAGGATATCACTACATTTCAGTTTGTACATATTATGTTACAAAATGGGTCGAAGTGAAATCATTCCCAACAACAAGAGAAGACAAAGTAGCAGATTTTCTATACAAATAGATTCTTCAGAGATTTGATGCACCTAGGGAGAGTTTTTTATCAAGGATCACAGTCCATGTCTACCATGATGGAAGCTTTCATGAACAAGTATAGGATAACAGACTGGAATTATTCACTATACCATCCACAAGAAAATGGTCAAGTAGAAGCTACCAATAGTTAATTGGAAAACATAATAACAAAGAATATTTGTTTAATAAAATTAGATTGGTCAAATAGATTGGATGAGATGGTATGGGCATACAATACAACCTGGAAAACTATAAAAATATTCTCTTCATATGAATTAGTGTGTGGGAAGACCCCTATTATACCTGTAGACACCTAAAACTTGCACAAATAATTAAATGGATTTTAGTCATTTAATTATCATTTATTCATCTATTAATTAAACTAATAATTAATATCTCTATCAGCTTATTAATCAAATTAAGCACTTGATTAAAATTCATTTCTTCTAGCTTAACCTATTAATTAAACTAAGCTTTAATTAAATCTCCTCTAGCCATTTAATTTAATAAATCTTATTTATTTAATTAAATCCCCTTTCCCCCTTTAATTAAATCTATCTTTAATTAAAAATCCCTTACGCATTTTAAATAAATCAAAATTTATTTAAAATCCCTCCACTTGCAAAATCCTACAAATGCAAGTGGCATTCCATATTTTGGCTAAATTAAATCATTTTAATTTACCAAAATTACCTAAAATTTCCCTCATCACTTAATCATTTCCTTTCCCCAAATTTGAGGAGATCCTTTCGCAAATTTGAATGAAAATCTTTAAAATGAATTCAAAATTTCATTTATCCAACAAGGCTCCCTAAAATTGAAAAAGATCCTTCCAATTTGTCCCCCATTAATAGCCAAACTTAACCTTACCTCCGAAGGTAACCTTCATCTCCTCTCAACCCCTCTCAAGATGACATTTGTCAACTTGAGATTGGATTGAATCCCTCACAAGGATTGATAACTTTCAATCCTAGTCCTTGTTGAGATTATTTAATGTCAACCATAAATTGCCCTATTTCTCTTATAAATAGATCTCGCATTCTTCATTCATGCAATAAAGTCTTTTATGCCTCTAATTTATAGTCATTTTTGCAGGTTAAGGAGCTCATCTTGTCATCTTCAAGCATCCAAGTCTTCAAGAATTAACATTTCGACAATTAGAATTTAGATCATGATTTGGATCATTTTAGTTAGTTTAATTTCATATCAATTACTTAGTTTGCATCTTCATCTAGCTTATTTAGTTCATCTTAATCTTCAATTTGGAATTAACATAACTTCATCTCATCTTCATCATCTTCATCATATCTAGTTTTGAATCTTGCATCTTAGTTTTCATCCCTCATCTCACCATTCACTAGGATCTTAGTTGCATCCATTTTGGTCCTATAATCATTTAAATATCATTCTCTAGGTTGTCATCCAATAGATCAAGTTCTCTTCCAAGTGAGGGCCACCTTGAATCTTGAGGATCTTTAGAGATAGAGGAGCATGGAACGATTTTGGGAGTTTTTATTCATTAACTTGCTTTGTTTTGATTTATAACTCTAATGAAATGTTTCATGTGTGTGTTCCCATCTCTCTTACAGGTACATACATTTCTGGCGCCCACCGTGGGGCTCAAACCCCACTTTTTCAACATTTCTAATTTTTTTCCGCAAGATTCACAACTATTAATTTTTATCGCAGAATCATGCATACAATAGATATTATTGTGCATTTGATTTGACTAATCCTATTGCACATATAATCTATTATATTGTGCATATAATCTATTATGTGATGCATACAACCTATTTTGTGATGCATATGATATGTTTGTTTGCACATTTGACTGATTCTATAGTGCATATAAACTGTTTCTTGACACATATGACATATTATGTAGTGCATTTAAATAACTTAGTGACACATATGACATATTTTGTAGTGCATTTAAATGATTCTTTGATACATATGACATATTTTGTAGCACATTTAAATGATTCTATGACACATATAATTGATTCAGTAGTGCATTTAATCTCTATTTTTGCACATATAAAACAAAGATAAAAATTTGTAATCTAGTGTTGAAAAATTAGGCTTGTGGAAGCCTACCTGAGGTTTTTGGTTTTGCTAACTTCTTTCTTTGTATATTTCTAACAGTTCTCTTGTAGATTTGAAGGAGTAGGATAATATTTAGTGACTTCTTTTCTAACTTTTCTTTTCAAAGTTGGTTAAAAAGAACTCACTTTCTTATTGGTTTTAAAGGAATTTCACACCTCAATTTTGGATTTAAAATGAATCAAAATTTTTGTTGGGCTTAAAAAGAATAACAACAAATTTCAATTTCTTGCAAAGGATTAAAAATAACACCATGCTTGTTAGAGCAGCATCTCGAAATAGAAGATAGATCACATTGCTATGAAAGGGTAAAAATAACACTTGTATTATGTGCCTTAAGAGTAGTAGGTATATGATCTCCCCTTAATTGGGTGACCAAAAAGCCAAACCCACTCTTTTCATTCTCTCTTTACTTTCAAGCAATTAAATCCTTCAAAGGACCTATCTTCCCGAATACCTTGAGGGGGCTAGTGATAAGAGAATGACCTAAGTGAGTATGGCTAACGCCAAGCAATCTAACTCACTATAAATAAATAGCCTTTGAGATGAAAATCTTAGGGATGGAGTGTATTTTGGTTATCTCTTTGAGATCTCTCATATCAAGCACTTTGTAGGGCCTTACGGTCTTAATCACACTTGCATGACTACATCTTGTTTGGTACTTTGTTGGGATATAGGCCTCAATCGTTCTTGCACAAATTCAAAGAATATCTTCAAATGGAATCCTTACTATAAACCATAGAAATAGAGACTTTGAGCTGAGTCAGTTACCAAACATTGTCAATATCATAGTGCAAGGGTGGGGAAGAATCCACCCCCAAGATTACTTACAATATATCTCCCAAGATAACTATCCAATTATGAAGAAATTCACTTTGGGTTAATTTATGGAAAGAGGCAAAAAAATGGGCGCCCTCTAAGGGGTGACAAGGTTGTTTGAGCTGAAGGAGTATTGAGATGTGGGCTATGATATTGTCAATGACCTTTGAATAAAGACTCTATCTGATGTGTATTTATTGTGATCCAAAATAGTGAAAACATCGGGGATTTGAACACATCCTCAAAAGAACATACACAAAATGTTTAGCATTAGGATGGACATTGTTTTCATGCATGCTATGTATTCTTTTCATAAATGCTAAAATATCTTGCAAAAATATAAAAAGTCAAACTCATAAATCAATTCAAAACAAAGAGAATTCATAGGTGAGAGAAGTTTCCTAAATCCAACTAAGCACCTTTGAAGGTAGGTATCAACATTTCAACTATCTTGAGATAAGATTTCATCCAACAAGATTAAGGAGAATCAATCAAAGTGATCAAAGGGTCTACCATCCAAAAAATCCTATCAAACCATATACCTAGTTAAGTTCTCAAGTTGTCAAATTAAGTTTCTACATCATGAAACTTGATTCATATCATTTGACATACTCTTTCGTAAGGGTGAATCAAACTAATTAACCTTTACCTGAAAAGTAGGCTTGAGTGTCTAAAACAAAGTATCCATCCAACATCAACATCAAAATTGATCACTTTTATATGACCACTTCCCATATTTTGAGAAGAAGAAGTCTTCGTCAAAAGACTACATTGAAGAAGAGACAACCTAGTCCTAAAGAATTTATTCAGAAGAGGAAATTTCTCTATATCAATCACAAACACTTTCTCTCATGTAGAGTATTTTTCTGTCATATGCGATTATATCTCAAAGGAAAATCTAACCAGTTTGATGAAGAGCCTTTGAGAAGTAGGGCTTACATTCAGAAAGAAGCATTCAATCAATGTCTTAACAAAGGGGGAAAGATCAATCCCACTTTCTTTCCAAGAATTTGCATCACCTACAATGAAGATCAACCCGAGCCTTTGATAATAACCTGATAGGGATATATTGATGCCCATTGTCACTCGATCTTAGAAAAACAAGGAGAAAGAACCACAACTAGAATCAAGCATGAGTCATAAGAAGTCCAACCCTTTTGAAGAGTATATGATGTATATAGATATGGGGGAAATGGAGATCACCGAAGAGCTTCTACAAGAGTTTCAAGAGAGTGCCTCTTTCCAAAAAATTGTAGAGAGGCTCATAGAATTAAATAAGGAAAAATATCTCCTCATGCTAACTAGTAAAGGGGTCAGCATGCCTAAAGATTTTGACATAGAAAATTTAATGAATAATGTTGAGAGAATTTTATGAAGAAGGGCAAGAACCTATACGTATAATACCCACAATCAAGAACATCTAAGAGAAGAGGAAACGCAGGATCAATAAAACATGCGCAACCAAGATCAAACCCATGAACAAGATAACACTCATGAACAAGACAATACCTGTGATCATGACAATCTTAGTGAATGAGGGGAAGCTCACCATTGAAGGAACAATGCACCCCTAGCTATTCTTATGCAACAACTCCAAACACTTCAAGGACAAATGCAAGACATGCAACAAGGGACTGTGATAAGATAGTCATTGGAGGACATTTGTCCTTATCCTTTGGATAGAAGGTTAAACATGGTACCTATAGTGTCATAAAATTGTGACCCTTGTAATTTAGCCATATTTGGGGTCCTCACCTTGGCGATGACATCTCCTTCCTTAACCAGGACCTATTTCTGGATTTCCAACTCTTTTCTCTCTCTCTCCTCATGTCTTGTGTCTGCTTCAAATTCTGTCTAGGCCCCAAAATAGGGTAGGACAGGGACATGGCACCCCTATCCCCCCTAAGACAAAGGCATGGTGCCCCTATCCCCACCTCTTAGGGTGGTCCTATGTGTTGGTTTTCCGATCTCCTATGCACTTCTTGTCTTTGGGGTTTGTTATTCCTCTTTGTCAGCCTTCGGTGGTTGAAAGTAAATTCTTGAGGCATGTATAAAAGAGAATTCAATACCCTCATTCAAGGATGAATGGATAGCACATAGATGGAGGAAAAATGATAAGAGATAGAGAGCATAAGGAGAAGATACAAGATTTCAAGGTCATTATCAAGCATTCAAGTCTTCTTCATTCATCAATTGGAGCAACATTACAATATTCATTTGCAAGCATGTGTGTGTGTTAAGGTTTTCTCATCTTACATGCCATTCCATACAACATTTGTGGTTACATTCAAGTTGCAGATTTACAAGGTATACACCTCAAATGTTTACATTCAAGAATTTGCAATTACTTTCTTTCTAGGTTGATTCTTCAACTAGGGTTTGACTGAGGAAAACCCCTATCCACAAACCCCATTTTCCTCTCTTTCTATGTGTAGGTTGTAGGTGTGCAACTGTAATTGTAGGTTTGGACTTCATTTGCAATAACGGAAGAACCCTTTTCGTTTCACAGATTTTGTGGTAGACCATGTACATTCCCACCATGGTCTCGACGAATTTTTTCCAAATTTGTAGGTTAGATCTATGTCAGTTTAATTATCTTAGATCCAAAGTTAAAATGCGATCTCGAATTGGTAGCACCTCATTTCACTCATTTCCTCTCTCTTTTCCACATAGTTAACAAGTCAACTTTCTCATTTACAAAAGAGGGTAAATCACACTTCAACCACTTGCAATACACTCAAAATTCACATCCTTGTTTCCCTCGGATTTGGATCTAGTGGATTCAAGCCCCTCTTTTCAATGTAAAGTTCCTCCCAAGTGAAAATCATCATATTGGCTTCCTTTCTCTCTCCTAGGTGGGGAGTCACTAGGATCCAATTTTCCGCTTTACAATACCTTTGCCACCAAATTCAAATACACCAAAGTATGACAAATATGATGGTAAGAGTGATCCCCATGATCATTTTCAGGAAATTTATACTATAAGCTTGAAGTTTTCTCACAATGATACATACCTAATGAGACTATTCCCAAGAAGTTTGGGAGGGAAAACAATGGAGTGGTTGTCCAAACTCACACCTCCCATAAAATCATTTGATGAGTTAGTGAATAAATTTATAGCACAGTACTCCTATAATATCCAACACACGATCACTATGGTTGATGTATGTAATATGAAATAAAAGAGCAATGAAATATTTAAGGTGTTTCTACAAGGCTAGAGGCGCATGATCTCAAGGTACCCCGAGATATACCTAAAAAGGAAAATATGGCAATCTTCATAGACAACTTAAATAGTGAAATGAGTTATCTTCTCAAACTACAATGTATACCATCTTTTGCAAAATTAATAGAGACAGGGACCCAAGTAGAGGAATCTTCCAGCAAGAAAGGGACCTTGAAGTTCTTCAAGAAAGGTGTTAATTCATCAAGCAATAACACCTTTAACAATAAAAGCAATAACAACAACTCAAACAATTCCAAGTTTTGGACTAGAAACAAAAACGTTCTTAATTATGGGCTAATTGATGCCAACAATGTAAAGTATAAACAACAAATGTTGACTTTATCAGGCAACCCACCATCCAATAATAATCAAAGAAGTTCTCATCAAAGCACTAACACTTATCAATGCAATACCAACCAAGGAGCTTCAACATCAAACAAAAACATCAATCACCAAGGCAACAACAATTATCAAGACAACAATAACAATCACCAAGGCAACAAAAACAATCACCAAAGCAACAACAACAACAACCAAAGGGGTAACATCAACACTCCATTATAAAGGACATATACATCATTAGGACAAACCTTGGAATCAACATTTTGAGAACTATTGGCAATAAGATCATCACATTGCCAGTCACAAGAAACATTGAACCCCAAGTCAAGCCACCATTGTGGATTGACTCATATTTTTGTGATTATCATCCAAACAAGGGGCATAGAACCAATGATTGCATGAGGTTGAAAAAATTGGTTCAAGATATGATAGAGAAGGGAGATTTAATATTCGATAGTCAAAAGACTAATAGTGATCAAGAAGCCTTAAAAAATCCTCTTCCTAATTATAACAAGGGAGGAGCATCAACATAAAAAAACAACAAAGGAGCCAACATTAATTACCTATACAAAAATATCATCAATCATATATTGACATGTGACAATCAAGTGAATGTCATTAAAAAACAAAGGCAAACAAGACCATGTGCTGGTAAATGTGACAACACAAGATCATAAATATGTTTTGGAGGGGAGAACATCGAAAACAACCACTATCCCTAAGATTCATTATAACTTGGTTGACCAATTACAAAGGACACCCACTCAGATATCCATACTTGAGTTACTCAAACTTTCACCAAAACACAATGATATCTTGGAGCAATCTCTCATTGAAACAACTGTTCAAAATGACTTGTATATTGACCAGTTCCAAACCATGGTGGCCCATATGATGGTGCCGCGTAACCTATCTTTTTTTGAACACGATGAGGTCTCCTTGAGTCATCCAAATAACACCCCGCTACATATAGAAGTCTTAGTCTATAAACATCAAGTAAAAATAGTATTAATAGATGAAGGAGTTGGTCTCAATATATGAACTTTATAGCTTATTCATGCATTGGGCTTCTCTAAGAAAGCAATTGACCCTAAAAGGAAAATCACCATCAAAGCCTATGATGATGAGGAAAGGTCATCCGAAGGAACTGTGATAATACCCAATCAGGTAGGTCATGTACAAAGAGACACAATCTACCAACACTTGGACATAGAATTGACATACAACATACTCCTGGGTTGTCCTTGGATCCATGAAATGCAAGTGGTACCTTCTATGTACCACCAATGTCTAAAGTTCCCATATAACGGGCAATAAATTTCATCAGTAGATACTAATTCTTTTTTAGTACTGCAATGCTATGGGGGCAACACAAAATGTCTTGGTTTTGCACAATAGGGAGGCCCATGCTTGCTTGTTATCCAATCATCAAGACAACCTCAAGTACCTATCCATGGAATTCAAGTAGAAAATGAAGATAAAGGACCAGAGTATGGGGCAATACTCTTTTGAACCCCTATGTCTCTCTAGGTTGCCAACCTCACCGAGGTCTCATGGAAAACCTTCTACATCAAGACATCGGGTAGGGTGAACTCACAAAGCTAGTTCCCACTTTTGCCAACGAAGGAAATTGGTGAAAGTGGAGAATTTCATTTAGGGGGGGTTCGAGTGAAGTGGGGGTGTTTGAATGGACTACCCTTTGGGGTTCGAGCGAAGCCCCCACTTCACTCAAACCCAGTCTTTCGAGCGAAGCACCTTTAATGCTTGATTATGTCATTTTTCAATTATATGGGGGGGTTCAATCAAACCCCTTGAACCCCCCTTCATTCAAACCCCCCTAAAAATGGGGGGTTAGCTCGAACCCCCTTTTGTTCAAACCCCTTTTTTAACACTTCTCTGGAGCTTTCTACATTTTTTTGTAGATTTTTGGCCTTCAAACCTCTAGTTAAAGGCTCAAATGGAATGATCTTGAAAATCCAAAATTTAGTATTCTAGTCCTCAAAGAAAGCTTTCCAATGAATATAATAGTATTACATATTGAGTTTATTATGAACTTGTTTTATTAATTGTACCAAACATAGGTTTTTCACCAAACATGAACTTCTCTGTTCAACACATTGGGAAAAATAGGAAACTAATTCAAAAAAATTTTGAAAAATATCTAAGCCCCAGGTATTGATGTCTTCTTTCTAACAAAAAAAAAAAAAGAATTTCGATATATATAGAACAAGTTATGTGTTGAAACTTAAACCTATGTCGAAATTATGACTAGTCGGACTTTAAAACTTAATAAAATGAAAAATATTGAACATATCACTATCAAACCAACTGCAAGCCCTAGATATTGATGTTACAAACCAAAATTTGAAAGAATTGAGTTTTTATCATTTATTGAAAAAAAGTTATGCATTTTGGGAGGCACATCACTCTTAAAAAATGTAGTTTATTGTAAAAAACTACTTTTCGAGGGAGATGGAAATTTTTTAAAAACATCCTTCAAAAAAATTGAAAAAAATATATATAGAATCTAGAGACAAAATGCTAAAAATCACTAATTTACATCATCTTCAAATTCTTATAGTTTAAAAGTTATAGTTGTCGGAAGTTGAAGACTATTTTAAAAGTGTTCATCTCAGTGTCAAAAGTGGCAAAAAAGTGGGAACCATTATCGTGAGTTCACCCAGCACCCATCAAGAAGTTTAATGGTAAATTTATCTAGAAAGGCACACTATCTCAAGAATCAAAAGACAAAGACATCCTTGGCTGGTTATACCAGGATGAGGAAGAAATCAGAGCTGTTACCCTAGAAATAGTCGTACCAATAGAACAATATGGAAATGGGTTCAAAATCATGCAACACATGGGATATAAAGGAAAAGGTCCTATTGGCAAGTAACAAGAAGGCATCATAGAACCCATACAACCCCACTCACAATTTGCAAAAGACAAATCAGGACTTGGATGTAGCCAAAATATTCAACCTTTGCAAAAGAGAGATCATCATCAAAAAACCTCAATGGAAAGCAAAGGTGACACAAAACGAAGACTCATGATCAGAATTGCTACACCATGCAACAGAAAAGGCAAGAATAAAACAAGAAGAAAAGGAGCGTTAACAAGAAGATATCACTATCCAAAGGAAGGGAGCCTCTTATAAGAAAATACATCATGTACAAGAAACTGCTCAAACTAACTCAGAACCACAACCCAAGGAGGTTTTTCCTCACATACAAGAAACTATATATGAAAAAATCTAAAGAGTGCAAGAAAGCAATGATTCTAAATCAGAACAAGCCACCAAACTTGTATCAATCATCAGTGACCTTTTCTCGCCATACAACATGCATGTCAGATTCAGTGATGCAACCTGGGATAGTGATTCTTAAATTGATTCCACTAAGTATGAGTGGGCCACTTGTTCATATATTATAGAGGACATTGAGGTGGACACAATCCATGCATACACACCCATTTCTCATGAAGAGAAAGGCTTAACCTCTAGATCATTTGAATTCAGACAAGGACATATCTATGAGTCTAGTGAGAATGAGCAACTTCAATATGAAAGAGATAATATCAATGAGAATACCATCGAAGACCTTGAGGATGTTATTGACCTTGAGAATCCACCTTTCGTGGTGCCACCAACAGTAAGAAAACCCCTCATCCTCTATATATCAGCAATTGAAGTATCATTGGGGGCACTCTTAGCTCAAAATGATTCAACAGGATAGGAACGAGCCATTTATTACATCAGTAGGACATTGAATGGCTATGAACTTAATTATACCTTCATCGAAAAGGCTTCCTTAGTTGTAGTGTTTGCTTCCCAAAAGTTTCAACACTACATGTTAGCACATACCATCAAGCTAGTGGCAAAAATTTATCCATTAAAGTACCTACTCAGCAAAGCTACTCTCACAAGGACGTTGGCAAAATGGGTTATTATCTTGAGAAAATTTGACATTTAGTACACCAAGCGAAGAGTCATCAAAGGAAAAGAAATTGTTGATCAACTAGCCGAGGCACCACTATAAGACCATCATTCGATCCAAATACAATTTCCAAACATAGATATTCTTAACATCAACACCAAGTAGTGGATTGTTTAATTTGATGGATCTTTTACTCAACATGGATCAAGAGTTGGCATTTTTTTAGTTACTCCCGAAGGACATACCATCCCAAGATCATACAGATTGATGTTCTCCTACACCAATAATGTGGCAGAATATGAGGCACTTGTGACTGGCATCAAAGTGGTTGTTGAATAGAAAATCATTGAACCAAAAGTCTATGGGGATTCACAATTGGTCATCAATCAGGTCAACGATGATTATCCAACAAAGGATGATAAGTAGATGCCATACAAGCACATGGTGGATTATTTCAAAATGTATTTTTTAGACATCACCTTCGAACAAATTCCAAGGTTGGATAACATAGCTATCGATGCAATGGCCACTATTGCCTCACTTCTATAGATTCCTGATACATAGAATCATTACGAATTCCTGGTGGAGCAATTATTTTCCCTAGCCTATGACAATTCAAAATCCCAAGTTATCTACACCTAGATTGGTTTTGATTCTCCTCTATATGGGAAGATCTATGTCTACATGAAAAACAATACCCTTGCACCAGACCTATCTCAAAACCAAAAGCACAGCTTTATCTGACAAGCAGCCCGGTACACCTTAACCACTGACACACTTTATCCTTGAGGTCTAGATAGTGCTCTCCTTCGATATCTCGATCGTAATGAATCTAATTTCGCCATACATGAGCTTCATGAAGGTATTTGTAGTATGCATTCAAGTGGTCCTACTCTTTCCAAGAAACTTCTGAGAATGGGATATTACTAGTCGACAATGAAAAGAGAGTCCTATCAATTTGCTAGGAAATGTCCTAAATGCCAAATTCATGGTAACCACATCTTGGCCCTTTTGTCAATGGGGACTTGATCTAGTAGGAAAGATGCATCCTTCCTCTTCAAATGGACACAAGTTCATATCACCACCACTGAGTACTTCACCAAGTGGATAGAAGCGGTCCCAATGACTGGAAAATAGATCTCATCATTCATCCTCAACTATCCAATTTGCAAATATGGCATCCCTAGTTCCATCATCACAGATAATGGGCATCCTTTCAAGAATCTGGATGTACAAGAGCTTTGCGAGCGATTCAATATCCAACATCGCTTTTCCACACCATACTATCCTCAAGCTAATGGTCAAGCAGAAACATAAAATAGAACAATCCTAAACATTTTCAAGAAAATAGTGAATGATGTTGGAAAATATTGGCAAGTCCAACTCAATCTAGTACTTTGGGCATATGGGACCAGTATCTGGACACCTATAGGGGCTACACCATATTCATTGGTGTATGGTTCAGAAGCAATTCTACCGCTTGAGGTAGAAATCCCATCTCTCCAAGTATCTTTGAAAGTCCTCATCCCCGATGAAGAATATCGAGTCAACATGTTGTAAGAACTAGAGCTTCTTGATGAAAGACAAAAAATGTACCTATGATCATCTCAAGGCATATCAGCAATGCATGTGTAGAAGTTATAATCACAAAGTCATCCCAAGAGTATTCAAAATTGGTGATCTGGTCCTGAAAGAAAATCCTAGAAATCAGCAAGACTGAGAGAAGAAGGGGAAATTTGAACCTAACTCGTTAGGACCCTTTGTCATCATATCAACTTATGGAACAAGATCATATCAGTTGTCAACTTTAGAAGAGGACATGCTCGATCAACCAACCAACAACACCCATCTGAAGAGGTTCTACACTTGAGTCATCCAATGCATAGAAAAGCCCAAAAAGTAAAAAAAAAAAAGTATCAAAAATCATCACTACGATGAAAACCTGACAAACAGGCACCTTGTGACACAAAAAAAAACAAAAAATAAAGAAAAATACAAAAAAATTAAAATCAAATCAAAAAGTGCAACACAAACAAGTGGTGAAAACCTGGCAACAACCACTATTTGTGATAGAGAAACTCCTCTATCTATCAGTACTCACATCATATCTTTAGCTCCATCTAATCTAAACCAATGTCCATCAGAAAAAAACTCGCACACATAGCTTTATCCTGGACATACTTAGCATAGTCACTATCCCTGATTATCTAATCAATTATCCAACTCATATCCCACCATGGCTTGGTGACCAGTGTAAATATTCATATCAAAATAGTATCAACAATAGGGGCAAGATCTTGACCTCACTCGGGCAATTTCTCCTTTAGAGTTTTGACATCAGATCAAACACATAGTAAAACAATGAAGATCAAGATAACTAACAATGACCACAACAAAGCAAAAGGCTAGACATCAAGGATTGAACTGATTTGAACTGAACAAACAATCTATTTGCAAGATGTTTTATTTGACAAGATTAATTTTCTGATAGCATTCATGCTTACTTATGGTTGTTGATCTTTTTTCTTAACATATCTCCTAAGTGACTCAAGGATGTCTTATGACTAGAGAAGCAAGGAAGGAATGTGATGTTTTTTTTGTCTCCTGTTTGGGGAGTGAAGTCTTCTACTATGCAAATTTATCTTACGACGTGATTGGATAATATATCATTGAAGATATTTCAGAGTTTTATAGGACAAAGATTAACTCTTGTCTTTTTCACGCAAACCACACTCAAGTCATCTTGGTCCAATTATACCTTGATGCTTGTGTCATCTTGCAATATCAAAACCCATGTAAGTTATACTCTAGTTGTTATGGTTTAAATATATCATGACGCTTGTATCAAATTTAAAAATATCAAAGGCTTGATGATGAAAACAAAGGAAGTACTGGCACAATGATCAAAGTAGATGACAACTTATGGGAACGAGAATGCATTAGTACCATTTCATTTTATTCTGCATTTAGACTACATTTAGTTGCAAAAAATTTGCATTCAGTTGTATTTCATTATTAATTTTGCATTAGGTTGCATATCATTAGTATCATCTTTTAGTTTCAAATACATTTTATATCATTTCAATCTTGCATCATTATTTAATCTTGCATTAGGTTGCATATCATTTTCATTAACATTTTCATCTCACATTATAGTAGAATTAGTATCATTTTTAGTATCATCTTATCTTTTTGCATTAGATTGTATATCATTTGAAATCTTGTGTTAGTCTATTTTTATTATCATTGTCATCTTAAACATGCATTAGATTCGATATCATTATCACAAATGTAGGTGCAGTTGTATTATCATTTATCTTGCATCATCATTATCAATTTTCACACTACATTTAGTTGCATTATCATTTCCATATCATTGTAAAGATGCATTAGGTACATTATCCGTATCATTTTACAAATCACATTAGAATCATTAACATTATTATCATTATCACATTATACATCTCACATTATCATTTCATATCATATATTTCATTTTCAAGATACATATCACTTCACAACACAAAATCATATCATTATGACAATGCATCCTATACACGAGTATATCATATCAAGAACATGTAGAATTATAGATCGCATTATTTGCATTATCCAAAGCACAAAAAAATGTTATAAAAATTTGCACAATTTATAAGAATCTACAATCATTAAACCATCATCTGCGTATCACTTTCTAAACATATAGTATCATTACAATCATCATATAAGCATATAGATCATAAATATAAAAAACACACACATCACATGATTTGCATCATCACGTGAAAAAGACATATAGATCAAAAGAATATCATATAGCTCATCACAATCAAAGTAGCTACATCCATAACATATCATCATGCATCTATGTGACCACATGTTGATCCAAAGGAAAATAATGATATACGTCAAAACCAATCATCAGTGAAGCAATACAATGATCAAAATCTCTGGATAACATATCAATAATAATATCCATCAAATCAAGTCATATTAGTTTCAAAGAAATCACTAAACATCAATAAACACTAAAACATCCATCAGCATCATATCATGAGATCATTTGAGAATCAGAACATCAATACAGTATCATATCAACAACATCAACAGGCAACAATGTATCATATCAAGAGATCATCACAATATAAAGATGTGTGTATAAAGTACATCAGATTACAAAATGCAACATCTAAGAACACAGTCAAGGGAATGCATTAGCTTGAACACCTCTAGGATCCACAACCCCCTAGCTCGAGCTACCCACACCTACACTACTAGTAGGAGAATCCCTCCTAGGACCCACAACCCCCTCATTATCCCTCTGTCTTTGAGATCCACCCCATTAAGAACTAGTTGCATAGCTAGGAGTCCACTGAGTTGTCAGCACCACCACAAAGTATAGATCCGGGTGAACTCACAAAGTTGGTTCCCACTTTTTGGTACATCTTGATTTTTGCTGAAATCATACATTTTTTGGAAAATATAATTATTTAAGCTTTAAGAGGTCCCATTTGAAGTAATTAATTTAAGAGAGTTAGATCAAAGGCTCTTAGATCAAAATTTCTTGGATAGAACCTCTCTACTTCTAAATCATACTTGCAATGGAGTCTCCTTTGCATCTATCAAATGCTGATAAAAAACCAATTTTACATTAGCTTTTGAGGGGTCAAACGAATTCATTTAGAAGTTTTGTTTTCTTGAGGATTTAGTCCTTATTATAAGCTTTCCAAATGGTATAATTTTTAATATATTTAAGTTTATTAATATATTTTTATTTTATTTTTTATGAATGTAGGTTTTTCACCGAACATGAACTTCTTTGTTCAATGCATTGGGAAAAATAGCAAACTAATTCAAAAAAATTCTGAAAAATATCTATGCCCTAGGTATTGATGTCTTCTTTCTAACAAAAAAACAACAACTTACTTTTGATATATATAGAGCAAGTTATGTGTTCAAACGTACACCTATATCTAAATTATAATTAGTCGGACTTCAGAACTTAATAAAATAAAAAATATTCAACATATCACTATCAAACCAACTGCATGCCCTGGGTATTGATGTTACAAACCAAAATTTAAAAGAGATAAGTTTTTATCATTTATAGAAAAAAATTTATACATTTCGGGATGCACATCACTCTTAAAAAATGTTGTTTCCTGTAAAAAACTACTTTTGAGGGAGATGGAAAAATCAATAAAATTTTATTCAAAAAAAATTGAAAAAAATATATTTAGAATCTACAAAAAGGATGTTAAAAATCACTAGTTTACATCATCTTCAAATTCTTAACGATTTAAAAGTTATAGGTGTCGGAAAGTGAAGGTTTTTCGCAAAATGTTCATCTAAGTGTCAAAGTTGGTCAAAAAGTGGGAACCAGTATTATGAGTTCACCCATCCCTGTAGTACATGGCCCTCTCAGACTGATACAAAAGAGTCCAAATGGTCTCTCCTGTAGCCCCCTGTGTGGATGCTTGCTACAGAGTCTGAACCATCTAATCGGTGCAGCCCTAATGCTCCCTCTCAATATCCCTCTTAGTTGTGACCTGAGCAATCTATGCCTGAGTAGCCTATAAACCCTCCTGATTAGTATCTCGCTCTAGTGACACTGTCACCACTTGTCTCTGTAACTCTCATACCTATTCATGGGCCTGTGTGAGATGACCTTGTACCCTATACAACAAGGTCTATAATGCTTCTATTTGTGCCTATTGATGATGGGGAGGCACTCTAATCTGCACACCTTATGGCTGCGAAAGTTGCGGATCCTGTATACCAACCTATCGAGGGGTAGGAGAAGGCATATCAATCCTCCTCCATCGGGCTAATGGTTGCACATACTCCTCCTCCTCCTCCTTTGTGGCTACTCCCACCAATCCTATCAAACCCACTCCCCCACCAACCTCCTCAGACTCAGTATCCTCACTAGAAGAATCACTCTCCTCCTCAAATCTGTCACTGCCTAATCCCTCCTCAACCTCCATAGCAGCCACATCCTCTGCCTGTACTAGCCCTCCTTGACCAACTCCCCTCCATCCTCCTCCTCTACCCCTCACACCTCTCCCACTACCTCCCTCATCTCCTCCTCCTCCCTCGTCACCACCTGCTCCCCGACCTTGTCCAATAGCTCCACCTCTCCTACCCCTCCTGCCTCTGCCCATACATCTCCTCCCACCTCGGTGACCTCCACCTCCACCCTGATAATCATCATCTATCTCCTCTAGTGCAAGAATCGGCTCTCCTAGCCTTGTCAGTCGAGGGAATATTTTTGTCAAAAAGTACAATGTATACTATGGAGTCATCCCTGCATCTGCTATGTCCTCAAACATGTTCCATACACAATAAGGTAAAGAATGGGACTCAGCCCAGGCTATGGCAAAATCCAATGTGGGGCCTCAATTTGGCTTCTCCTTATGTACCCAAGCATACATAGTCATTCCCTACGACATAGGATGCATGTGACCCAAGGAAGATTGAACCACTCTATCATGTATGGGGTGCGAACCAAAAGGAATCTTCTCATAAATAAGTGGGACACCTCAAAAGCATCCTCCAGATATGCCTCACACCCTCAATAAGGCCTCCAAATCATTGTATCCATATCATCAAAAGCCCACCTCCAATACTCTAACTTCCTAAGCATCAACTAGGAAGCTGCCTTACTATACATCATGACAAAAGGTGCCCCTGCTGGTCTGCCTCTCTCTCCTAGTGGACAAGTCATGACTATGTGCTCCCATACCTAGATCTATAGTAGAGTGCATCTGGCAGCTAGGCTAGATGCATCATAATACACCACCTAGTGAAACTCATGGTATAAATGGGTGAGAAAACAAATACCCCATGCATATCGTGTCTGCACCTGCACCATCCGCAAGAGAACTTGGCCTCATCCAACTAATAAACCATGTGACCTCCTATAGAATTAGGAAGCTACCAATCAAACCTGCCAAAACTAAAGGGAGTGGGGCATGACTATCCACCATATCTTGCCATGCCACAAAATAAACTACAATATGGGGATCGACAAACACCTCCCACAATGTGTTTGTCCCACTAACCTCCTCCACATCATACTCAACAAGCTTACTTGTGATCGGAATCTATAGAATCTGCTAGACATCCTTTGGGATCACTGTGATCTCACCCATCGGCAAATGGAAGGTGTTATACTCGCTATGCCATCTCTCAACTAGCACGGTGAGTAATGCCCTATTATTTCGATAAGGTGGCATGTGTAACAAATGGATAAGCCCGCAAGCCTCTATGACTGCTAAGTCATCAGTGCTCAATCGATCTCTCATCACAAACGTCTTCGGGAATTTTTCTCGAAGTAAGAGATCTCCTCGATCAACCTATATCAATACATGGATATCATCCTATCAGTTACATCTAATCTACACAATCAAGCAATCCAAAACTCAAGTGAAAATAGTCACACAATCAACCAAGGCCTATTCAAATCACTCAATCCATCATGCACCATATCAGCAAATCATATCAAAAATCAGCAACAAGCTTCATAACAGGACTCATATCAAAAAATTTAATCAATAAAGTTTCATTCAGTCCACACTCATATCACCAATCAATCAAACAATTAGAATTAGAACACATATCGAATCAAGACCTATAATGACTAGTTGACCCATATCTAAAAATAATTGACACATTGACCCATATCAGCAATTAGTTTGACCCATATTGACAATCAGGACTCATATTGAATCAAGACCCATGTCGAAATCTAGCCCATATCGCAAATAGACTCATAATGAATTTGAACCATATCGACTTTCCTCAAAATTGATCGAGACCAAAAATTAAACTAACACAACAAACTCATAAATGACAAACATCAATTATCGATCAAAATCAACTCATCTGATCCAAATTGACACTTTGACAGGGTGTAAAACTTCATAACAAATCTAAATATCAAAATTACATGTCAAAAAATTTCTAAAAATAAAAGAATTTCCTCACTGTCTCGTATGCATCAAAACAGTCATCAAATATGTCATTTCATCCATCATATGTGCTATAAAAACCACCATATGTGCTATAATAATCATCATATGTGCAAACAAAAAAATCAAATGCGCAAACAAAAGCATCAAATGCATAAAAAGAAAAAGCGAATGCGTCACGGTGAACATCAAATGCATAACAAAAGTAATCATATGCATAAAAAGAAAAATCATATGTGCTACAATAATTGTTATATGCGTAAAAAAAAAAATCATATGCACTACAATAATTGTTATATGTGCAACAAAATTACTCGAATGCATCAAAAAAAACATCAAATGTGCACAAAGAAGCAAAAAAAATTAAAATGCGCAACAAACCCTAGCTAGCCCGCAAAATCCAAAAATCTACCAAAAATGACTAAAATCTAAGCTAAAAATTCACGAGAAGGGTTAGAAGATCGAACTCACTGGTGGGCCATACTCTGGCGGCCTCTCAAATCAACGAACGCACTCAAAATGGTGATGGTGGTAGGGATGTCATCTCCTCTCTCTAATTCAAGCTCCAGTTCTCCAAAGACAAGTGTGCAAATGAGGTGGAAATAGGCCTTTGGAAGGTTTATATAGCCCATGCTGATGCAGGCGGTTGTGATGCCTTAGTGGATGTGTGTGGCATGTACGCGTTATCCCCACATAGTCCTACCACCAATTTTTAAATATCATTTTAAATAAAATTTATTAGGCGATAAATTTCAAAAAATCCAAAAAAATTTTAAAATTAAAAAAAAAATCCAAAAAATAAAAAAATTTAAAAATCCAAAAAACAAAGAATTTTAAAAATCCAAAAAAATAAAAAATTTCAAAAAATCATACAAATCTGAAAATCATCCTACTTCACACTTCTCCCTCGACACACAATTTTTCTCAATTTATCGTCTGAGGGGGCATATCATCATACCAAAAATCAACTTCATATGGACATTTCATATCAACTCAATTTTTCATATTCAAGACACCATATTAAGAATTTTGACAACAAATCAGGGGTTCTTCTTTGAATCAACATGCACCAGCATGTGGCTGCAAGAAGTTGAGTCCCACTTTTGGGCAAAAAGTGGAAGTGTTTTCCCTATTTTTCAAATTTTCCATCGATTGATGTCAAAATTTGAGGTACTTAGAGATTGAATCTAAAAAAACTTCAGTAATAGAAAATGTAGTGCTCGGAGTCTAATTTTAAAATATATAATTTTTTTCAATACCCACATGGTAGAAATTTCTTTTTAGTAGGTATGTTTAAAAACCACTTTTTCAAAATGTTTGTTTTAGGACCATACCAAACATGTGTACGACCACCATATTTTGACATAAATAAATGAATTTTTGTAAATCCTTCTAGGAAAAGATACCCAAGACACCAAATATTGGTGAGAATATTTTTTCTTATTTTTTATTAAATATATATATTTTTTATTAATTTTTAATTGACTATAAAGTACATTTTCAAAACATCTGGCATATGGCCACAATAATTTGATGAAAATTTCATATTTTCAATTTTTTTTTTAATCTTCAAAAGAATTGTATGTAGATTGATTGTCATATAATTTATTTTCCAAAATACCTAAACAAAAAAGTTATTAAAGTTTTACCAAACCTCACTATTTTACATTTAGTACCACTTTTGATTAATAAATAATGCAAAAATAGTTAAAATAATCATATCACCATGAAATTTACTTTTTCGAAATCAAGACAGTAAGAAATATAATGGGTTTTCATTTCATCAAAAAATTATGGCAAGGCAGAAATCTCATATTCCAATGCCTTAGCTATTTTTTTGGAGGTCCAAGCATAGACTTGGTCCAACCAAGCCTAACATGAAGCCAAAACTGAGGCATAGGTGTGTTTCCCACTCCATCTTTTATGAAATGGGTACTTGTTATTTAAAATTCAAAAAAAGGGCACCCGTTTTGAAATTTGTAGCATTTTAAGAAACATGTGCTCATTTTTAGAAATCTGCGCCTGTTTCTCTAAGATGGTCCGATCCTAAACGAGAACCTATTTCTCTACGATGCTCTGATCCTAAATGGGCACCTATTTTTTAAAACATGCACCCGGTTTATTTTTGTTGGTTGGGACCCCGAAGCTAAATGGGTGTCCGTTTCTTAAAAAACGGGTCCTCGTTTCTAGCGGCAAACTTTTTTGCTTGCACACTTCAGTGGAATTGGGACCCAACTTCTTGCACCCACTATGTGGTCTCATGTCACTTCAAAGAGGGGGAAAATGTAGACACCTAAAAATTGCACAACTTTTATTCATTTAATTAAAACTCCTCTAGCCATTTAATTGAATAAATCTTATTTATTTAATTAAAACCCCTTTCCCCCTTTAATTAAATCTATATTTGATTAAAAATCCCTTGTGCATTTTAAATAAATCAAAATTTATTTAAAATCCCTCCACTTGCAAAATCCTACAAATGCAAGTTGCATTCCCTATTTTGGCTAAATTAAATCATTTTAATTTACCAAAATTACCTAAAATTCCCCTCATCCCTTAATCATTTCCTTTCCCCAAATTTGAGATCCTTTCTCAAATTTGAATGAAAATCTTTTAAATGAATTAAAAATTTCATTTATCCAACAAGGCTCCCTAAAATTGCAAAAGATCCTTCCAATTTGTCCCCCATTAATAGCCAAACTTAACCTTACCTCATAAGGTAACCTTCATCTCCTCTCAACCCCTCTCAAGATGACATTTATCAACTTCATATTGGATTGATTCCCTCACAATGATTGATAACTTTCAATCCAAGCCCTTGTTGAGATTATTCAATCTCAACCATCCATTGCCCTATTTCTCTTATAAATAGAGCTCTCATTCTTCATTGATGCAATCAAGTCTTTTATGCCTCTAATTTATAGTCATTTTTGTAGGTTAAGGAACTCATCTTGTCATCTTCAAGCATTATCATTTTGACACTTAGCATTTATACCATGCTTTGGATCATTTTAGTTAGTTTAATTTTATATCAATTACTTAGTTTTCATCTTCATCTAGCTTATTTAGTTCATCTTAATCTTCAATTTGGAATTAACATAACTTCATCTCATCTTTATCATCTTGATCATACCTAGTTTAGCATCTTGCATCTATGTTTTCATCCCTCATCTCACCATTCACTAGGATCTTTGTTGCATCCATTTTGGTCCTAGAATCATTTAAATCTCGTTCTCTAGGTTGTCATCCAAGAGATCAAGTGATATTCCAAGTGAGGGCCACCTTGAATCTTGAGGATCGTTAGAGATAGAGGACCATGGAACGATTTTGGGAGTTTTTATTCATTAACTTGCTTTGTTTTGATTTCTAACTCTAATGTAATGCTTCGTGTGTGTGTTTGTGTTGTTTGTGTCTCTCTTGCAGGTACCACAATATGAGCATACAATATCAATTGAGTTTGAATTGTAGAATTTGATAACAACATTAGAAATTGGGATTAGTCCATCTGAAGAAAAGAAGAAAAGAATTTTGTAGCTAAACAGATTAGATGAAATAAGAATGGAAGCTTTGCATCATACAAAGATTATTCGGAATCAAAGGAAAATATGGCATGATAAGCATATTGTTTCAAGACAATCCAAGAAAGGAGATTAGGCACTATTGTTCGATTCTCAGTTTCAAGAATTCAAAGGAAAGTTTCATACAAGATGGTTAGGACTATATGAGATAGATCAAGTTTTTGACAATGGTACAATTCAGTTAGTACCTATTGATGGAGAAAGGAGTATGTTAGTTAATGGTCATCATATCAAAATATATCATAAACCAGCATCTAAAGAAGAATTCGTTTCAGAGTTACAGTCTAGAATTAGAAATTTCATCATAGAAGGCAACACTTCTATAGTGAAGAATCATTCTGAATAATTCCAACAAAAAGATAGAATAAAGGAGATAAATTGAAAACCAAGAATGGTAGTTTATCTCCTAAAAAAAAATGGGAAAGAGTGAAAACTAGAAATGATGGTCTACCCTAGGGGTGAATTGAAAACTAGAAATGGAAATTCATACCTAAGGAAAAAGTTGAAAAACCAAAAATGACAGTTTTTTTCTAGAGCAACTATAGTTTGCCCCTGATGACTCTTGATGGCTCTCGACTCTCCAAAAATAAGTCTTTTTTCGTATTTATGTTTATGTAGCTCTTGATTGTTCTTGAAGCAAAAATCTTATTTGCAAGAAATGATCTCATGTTATTTAATGATTATTTAGTTCAGGCAAATAGAGCTCAAATTAACTCCCAACTAGTTTGTCAGTTTACTACTGATAAATTGATACCTATGCTCTAGATAGCTCTTGATCAATCTTCTCATTGCCTTTTTGGCAAGATGGTTATTTCTACATGATGGCTCCTAATTGCCGAGCATTAATCAGTTCTTTATAGAAGCTCTTGACAAGAATTCATGGAATAAAGTATACATTTGCTACAAGTATTGTTTTCAAAATATTATTTTCTAATTTTATAGATAATAAGTAGGAATGATAAATTATGCTTGTATGAAAATCTCTACCAGCTTATTAATAACAATGATATTACAAGTAATTTTTAAATGGATAAATAAGGGATAAATTTGGATTGACATCATGCATCATTTCAAGTTGTAAAGTAATGATTATGGTAATAAAGCACACATTTTATGACCACGGCCAACTTAGCAAATCAAGAAACAAAGTACAGTTTATGGCAGGTGGGTGGATTGTGCAGACAGAGTAGGAAATTAATTAGCCAGAGTGTGTGTAATCAATTGATAGCTGAGATAAATCTTTTATCTCAATAAGGAAAATATTTCCTTTCTTTTTTTTGGAAGTTTGAAGCTTATAGTTGTAGTGTAGAAGAAATAAGTAAGTAAAAATCGAGGCAAACCAGAAATAAGTAAGTGAAAGGGAAGAGAAAATGAGAAAACAAATGGAATGAACAGAGGAGGCATTGCATAAAGAAACTTCCCAGTCGTTACACAATGATGAGATAATAAATAAGTTGAAAGAAGAATTGGAGAAGAAAGAACAATAATTGAAAGGCTAGAAGGTCCAAACTCTTACATAGTGAAAATTTCTCTTTATTTATTATGCACATGTCATGAGATGTGTGGATTCATGCTTGGTCAAATGGAGTGCTTGGTTATGGCTGAGTTTTGAAGGCTTTCTATAGTTGTATTGTAATGGATGCATTGTTGGTAATACATGGTGGATGATGCTTTTGGAGGCTAGGTTTTTTCCTCATGAGGGTTTTCTCAGGATATATCTTGTCTCACATTTTCATGGGTATGTTGTCTATTCTTTGAATATAGCTTCTATGTGTTTATTTGATTGAAATCTTAAATGGGTTATATGAAAATTGTCATAAAGATGATTGTATGTTTCCTTACAAGTGGCACCAAAGCTATTGGTTTAATGTTGCTTATAACCCTAGTTGGGATCCAAGAATGCATGAAAGAATGAAAATATAAGGCAAGATATATGGTTTTGCAGGTCGTTATTTTAGATCTATATTATTTGGGTTTGTTGTTATGATGGGTTGTTTGCAGATTTGGGGTTTGACGAAGTTGGTCAATCTAGGGCAATATAGAAAATTTGCTTTAAATGAGGGTTTTGGGGGTGAAATTTCATAATTGGCTCGAAGACACAAAATGGACCTCATGGATGGATTCATGTTGGTCGAGAAAGAAAAATTGATATATAACTTGCCCCAATTTGGTCACAGTTGAGAAAAATGCAAAAAAATTGTGATTGATGGCTGTGACAACCATCAAAATCATGACACAAGTCACCACCCCCATTCCCCCTTCCCCCTCTACTGGCTCAAGACCTTCCACAGTACCTATATACTGGTAGGTACTATGGTCAGCAGACCTATCGGCTGAGGGCCTTGCCCCGTGGGTAACAGGAGCCTGGTCGATGGGTTCTCCATAGGCCCCCACTTGGGTCGGTTGCCCCTTTACCATGCGCCAGCTCAGCGCTTTTAAATGTGATTTTAAAAAATTTAAATGCTAATAAAAAAATTAAATCCACCATGATATTATTTTTAGGCTTGGTTAACAATTTTACATTTATTTGGCCAATGTAAAAAAAAATTAAAATTGCCACCAAAATTTTGGTTTTGGAAATTAAACCAAGCATAAATTTCACTCGGGGAGTCTGTTTTTCAACTTCTTATACTCATTGGAAAGCTTATTTTGAGCAGTATAGTTTGATACTAGTTTGGTTCCTTGATTGTTTCATTTTGATATGTTTTCAGATCTTGGAAGCCAGATGTTATCCTTTTCACAGTTTTGGTCATAACTTTTGCATACAGAATCAGATTTTGGATTTTGAATAGGTGTTTGAGAGCATGTTTAGTCTAATATATTGTGGTGATTATATTTTATCAGTTTGATGAGTATGTAGAGTAGTGTACTTGTTTGGTCACTTGTAGGTTCTTGAGATTCAGGGTGTAAGTGTGAGTGCATCCGGACGAGTCATGAGGTGTAACCTTAAGGGAGTACATGTTCTTATTATATATTTATGATGCTTTAGTTGATTATCCAATTTTATGCTTATTGGTATAGGTTTATAGATGTTTTTTCAATGTTGGACTTTGATAATGAAAGGTACACAAGTTGTCTTGGTTTGAGGACATGGTTTGGACATGGTTTGAGACTTGGAGTTTCATATGGGTGATAGTTGAGTGAAGGTACATTATTGGTTATGATTATGGTGTCATGGGTATGAAGGTACATATTTTGCATTGCAATGACATAGTCATGTTTGTGGTGATTTGGTGGTGATTTGGTTTGATGTTAGGAGGTTGTTGATTATCTCTTTGGTGCTTATTTGTTTCCTTGACTATTCTACTTGGTTGTGGACATGTTTGGAAAATCAGATTGGATGTTGATTTGGTGTTTGAGTCATTATGGTCTATAGGATTATTCTCTTTGATATCTCAGTTTTGCAGTTTACTAATGTGATGATGATTTTGTATGTTCAGTAATTGGATCTATGAGTTATGTGATTTGTAGGATATGCGACCTATTGATTGTAGTGGGATGACTCGGTTGCAGACTCTCTATATCCACTAGGCTTGATTCATCATGGTGGATACTCCTTAGTTGACCTTGTCTATGGTCATTTGTGTATTGGTAAGGTTGTTTTGAGATGAGAAGATGGATGATGTTATAGTACTTGGATAATTCGCATGGGACTTGTACCATGTATTTGATCATGATGTCATGATAGCTTAGTTATTTATTTGATTACACTTTCAATTGGAGCTTTTGATAGTGATGAGTTGGGGGTGTAGGATTGGTTTCTAATTGGTGGTTTGTTGGCAGTTGTATGTATCTTCGAGTCTTAGAGATCATGGTTACACTTGGCGTTATTGACTTTACAATTATATGTGTGTAGATCTAGATGTTCTTCATGTAGGAGATGGTTTTCACGATGCCATGTGTGACTTGGTATCATGGTTCAGTGGGAGTTGCTAGAAATGATGTGTATTCACCATTGGATAGTGGATGATCTTCTTAGTGTGCATATATTGGAGGATCTCTTGATCATATTTCTATAGAGGGTCTTTCACATTTGCAGGTGTACTAGTAGGAGATGGTTATAGTCATGTTGATTGGAGATGGTTATAGGTGATATTTGGTTTAGAGTTTTTTATTATGTCATGGTTTACTCTTGATCACTGATTTAGAGTTTGGCATGATACATTTCTCTTGATACTATGTTATATTCACTAGGAGTATGTGATCTTCATGATATTTAAGGATGTGGAACAAAACCATACAGCAAGAGGAGGAAGGCCCAACGGCAACAGCGGAACACCCGCACAGAAGGCACTAGGGGAATGGCCAGAGGCCTTCAAGCAGAGGCCATGTTAAAATCACTACTCCACTCCATGCAAATGAAAAAGCACCAATAAGAAAGGCTACAAAGCTACAAAGCCTAGATCAAAGCCAACCCACGTAGGCAGAAAGCAGATTCCCAGCCCCAAGTGAGTGAAGAAAGAGAGAGAGAGAGAAACATAGGCAAAGTCCTTAAGCCTAACGTAGGCCCGAGAACGACGAAAACGGCAACAAGACCGCTAGCGACTCTCCACCCAGAAAAAGACATGTGATGTAGGGCAAACTCAACCCCACACCACTCACCAATAGAAAGGTATTTTGCCACGTACCAAAAGGAAAGCAGGGGCCATGAAACAAGAGCCCCCTCCGCCCCTCTCGTCGTCTGCCTCCCCATCATCTTCTCCACCCTCCCCTGCATCTCCCTCGCTTCTCAAAACCCTAGCTCCAGCAGCTCCGCTCCTGCTCATCCCGCTTTCTTTGATTAAAATTGTTTGAAATCTCTGTAGTCACGGTTGATAGAGAAACCTCCTGAAAAGGTTCTCGTGTGAATACTAGCATTCCAAGTGACAGAGCACGACTACGGGTTTAAGGATAATAACAGAGGTTTTAATTTGTAAGTCTACTCTTCAACTATGATTTTGCACACTACCTCTCGCAGATTCGCAAATAACATTTGTTTTTTTCTAAATGAACAGGAGCTATATGATTGAGGTTGTAGTTTAATTGGTTGGTACAATTGGTGAGATGATGGTATCAGATGTAAAATGTCATCTATCAAGATTAAAACCCATGAACGTCTATTTGAATCACTTGTAATATGCCTACATCCATATATGCTGATATATTTCTATTAAAAAAAATCTTTAAACTATTCAATATGATTCTGTAAACCACAGGCATTGAGGAACATGGAGTCGTACTTTACTAGATTATAAATTATCTAATAGTTTCTCCATAGGAAAATTCATAGTTTGGTGCTAGAATTTGAGACACAATTCAATAAAAGGAGGCAGGAAATTCAATAAACATAAATTTATGAGCGGATGGAGAAGAATGGTCTGTGAAGAAAGCATACACTTCTTGACTCGCTTTCGTTGATCTTCTGCCAAACTACCCTTGGTGTAGTTGTCTAATTGACTAGTATTGGCACCTCTATTGATAAGTTCCCATGCCAACGCCTCGTACTCCAGTTTAATCGCACTAACCAGCAGGTCACTTGAGCTTTTTGCTTTTTTTTCTTTGTCGCTTTGCCGCTTGAGAAAACTTCGCACCTCTGGTGACGATTCTGCACTTTGTTCTGCTGTGCCGATACCAGTAGCAGCCGCCCACAGAAGCAGTAGTTTCTCTTCCCCAGATCTGTAATGATCCAGCAGAATCCTACCCATCTCTATGGCCGCTTTCTGGTCTGCAAGCTGCACAGAATAGTGCAGTGCAGTTTTGCCTTCAGAGTTTCGCTCTAAGAGAGGCTTCGATCCATTTTGCAAAAGGTACTTAACGGCTTCTTGGTGACCTCTACTTGCCGCTTCGTGAAGCGCCGTTTGCCCAAACAAATCGGCCCGACGAATATATCCTTCAGAGTTTGCTTCTAGTCCCCATATTAAATTTTTCATTATATCTGTATTACCGTTAGCCGCTGCCTTATGCAACGGAGTCTTACCCTTGGCGTCCTCCGAAGCAATTAGGCTCTGCACCTCCTTCACTCGCAGTAATGTTGGTAGTATGTTATTTTTATTGCTATTTACCACAAAGTGCAGTATATTCTCACCGTTTTGATCTTTATCATTAACTTTCAAACCGCACTCCTCCATTAGAAAAGTGCAGAGTTGGATGTGGCCACGGAGAAGTCAAAAATGAAGAGCAGTCCTCCCGTATTTATCAGCAGATTTTATCAACTCTTTTCCAAATTCAAAATTTTTTAGAAGCAATTGTGCAACGCAAATTGCATGTTCACTGTTGTGCGGCTGATCGGCAGCGTAGTGCAATACCGTTCTACGCTGATTGAAAGTCTCATTCAGGCTTTTCGTCAAACCATCTAACTCTTCTTGACGCAGTTTAGGCTCCTTAAAACATTTTATGATACTCATTAGAACAAAGCACATGACTTCAGTAATTTTGTCGTCACAAGAGAGCAATAAAGCAGCTTTCAGTCCTTCACTCTTCAACTCCAACCCAGAGTATATTTTTTCATTGAATATATTGTCTGCAGAAAGTGAATCATACAATTAGTCTTGTTCAATTCTAAAGCTAAAAAGAGATAGCAGTGATGGCGTGGACCAGTATAGAGCAATCAACTTACCGGATGGTCTTGATACATTTGTTTTGACCAGCAACATTTCTCCCATGTTGGCTCTGTATTCATTCTTAGAATTATATCTGTAGCCAGGGCCATCCACCCATCCATCCAAAAGGCGTACAATGTCCCACGATTTAAGGATTTCCTCATTCTTAATCTTCTCAATATTCATTCTCACTTCATCCACAGAAGCCAAACGCCACTCACGCCACTTCTTTGATATAAATAGCTCCGGATTTCTTTTCTGCCTTTTGAATTCCATGGGAACAGCTTTGGAAATATATCAAAAGCGAAATCTCAAACAAACGCACAACTCAATGAAGGGGTGCATGCCTTGACATTATTTTGAACTAATTTATAGAGATGAATGCAGTCGATAGAAGGCTAGCTTTTACCAAGTCAAACCTCTAATATCTTTAAATGATCCAAAGTGTCTAAACCCATTTACAGGTGGCTTTTTGTTAGTTTATTTTGGTTAAAAGTTAATGTTCAGTAATTTGTGGAATGATGACCAATAAATATAATCATGTTAAATTGTATATTTAAATAAAATTAATAATAATTATTAGTTAAAATTTAAAAAACATTGAAATCAGATAAAAAGAAGAAAAAATCTGTAAAATCTGAAAAAGTTCATTTACAATTCTTAAACAATAACTATTCTACTAAATAAAAAAATATTTCTATTTATCTCTTTTTTTTATTAAAAATTTAGATGAAAACATTTAAAGCTCACTTTGGCATACTGATCTAACTTAGATTTCACCAAGCAAATGTTTTAACTCTTGTATTACATAGGTCACCCCTTAATATTAGATATGATTACTACATATGTAAAATATCATATATTTGAAAGTATGATAATAATAGAATAAAATATAACTAGAAATAATTAAGTTTACGTTTTTAAGTAAAATATAATTAAAAATAATTAGGCTTACAGTTTTTAAAATTTGTATTTTTCTTAAAGATAAAAGATTGTTAAACATTAATTGATATGATTATTATAGGATTTTTTTTAAAGTAATAATTTCTAGTATACATATCTTCAATACATTTATCTAAAGGAGAGATATGGATTGAAACTTAAAAGTATTTCTTTGAGGCATTTCTTTTTTCTCTAATACAAGTTTTTTATTCTAATTTTGAAATTTGATTTTTTACATTTAAAATTCTATTTTTAAATTTTAAACTTCTCACGATTTAAAATAAAAAACTGAAAAATATATTTTTTAACCGAATTAATTATTCTTAATGTTTACTAAAAATTAAACAAATAATTTCTATACATTGTAATTATGAAATGGTTATTAATTTTTCAAATTGTATATTTTTTAATTTTATATGGATATAAAACATATAATTTTGATGAGGGCATATCTTTGTTTTTATGTGGTGTTTATTTTTAAAATATTATGTTTAGAATTAATATTAATCTTTTGACATGCAAATGGTTGTCAAATTGAAATTAAAAGGTGGGATTTTTTATTAACATTAACACAGACCAATACATTATGCCCCTTGCTACCTTAGTAGAATGCTTCTTGACATTTATTATATAAAATAATTTATTTTGTGAGAACATAAATAATATAATCTTAAATCTATTATATCTTTACATTTATTTACCAGTTAATCAAGGTTTCTATTTTATGCATTCACCTCAAAACAAATTTGTAGAATTCAAAACATATTCAACTTAATTTAATAAATTGTGGAATTGATCTTAGAAATTTCAAATATAAAATTTAAATATAAGGCTCATTCCTCTCATTGTAACTAAATTTTTCTAGCTAGTCAACAAAAACCATGAAATAATTAGTATTGTATAAAAAGAAAGAAACCTATATCATTTTGTAGATAAAAGAAGTGTTAAGAAATTTTATTAATGTATTGCATCATGATAAGGGCATTGCATGAACAATGTAAGAATACTGCATTACATATTATTTTGTACCATTGACTCAATGGCATGGGTTAGACCAAAGGTAATAATCTTAGACTACTAAAGTACTAAACAATGTGTGACAACATCACAAACATTTTTGGAGAAACATTTTATACATCAAGGAAAGACTTATTCCTCGTCAAATCAAGAATAGTGCATGGGAGCAACACAATCAGAATCACAAAAGTTCATGGGAGAAAAATAGCCACAATCACAAATGTGTGAGATGGGTCAATAAAAGGAATACCCTTTTTGTTGAAAGAAAATTGATAGGTTGAAGAAGATGATCTAGAAGGTCTTGAAATTAACTAGGGTTGATTCCATTATCTACTCAAGGTTCTCGCAAGGTATGGTTAATTATATGTATAATAAAAAAGGGATTTTTGGGGTAACTCAAAGATTGATATTTATGCTATGTTTTCCATTCTAGGAGGTTATATTAGGTGCTTTCTATAGAGGATGGGGATGAAAGGGCCCCTTGGATAGTAACCTTAACACACCTTATGGTAATGATACAATTAGAGGATTTAATTTTAATAGTAAAAACATGTGTATTTACCTCTTTGATATGTTCTTAATAAAACCTTGAGAGTTTTAGACTAATGATTTTTAGGTATGATTATTGTGTGATTGGTCAACTTTACAAAATAGATTTCAATATATACCTAATGAGTCATTCAATGAGAAAGTTGGGTTAACTTTGATTTTAATATCATCATGATCTATACCATCCTAGATATAGTTCTTGAGTTCAATGCTCTTACTTGTGGAGTCATCTTCAATATGGTGATTATTCACAATATTCGTTATATTTATACCATGTAGACTTGGGTTTATTTTTATCAAATGGTAGGAAATATTATCATGTTTTCTTGCACTAGTTATTGAAACATAACCTATATGACATCCCATAAAGATATGTACTCACATTTTGTATAAGATTTTTATTTTACTTAATGTTGTTGGATAATGATGTTGTTGGATTGTTGGATATTTTGTAAAATTTTATATTCATTAGATTATTGTATCATTTGAATGTTCAAAGAGTTGATATATACATCTCTACCTAGATTTTTCCTTTTATATTAAGTCATAGAATTATCATTGGATTGATTATTTTCATATCTTATCTAATGCAGGGATAGGATAGACTTGAATATTGTACTCCATTTCTTATTTGTGACTTTAAATAAAAGTATTTGTGGGTTTTTTTCTCAAGGATAGACCAAGAAACATGACTTGTGAGACTTGTCCATAATTTAAAATAGTTAAAAATATCTCTCACCATTTTTCTTCTTAGTGTTACATAGTTTTACCATTATAAGCTCATGCTCAAGATTATAAGAATAGAGTGCAACAAAATTACTTTCCAAGTCAACTGGTGAAGTGATAGATCTAAGGGGTAGGTGTAAGAACCATTCTAGTTATTGGCCTCCTAAACTTTGAGAGAGAAGTCTCAACAAGTACAAACTACTATAGGAAATTTATTTCCAAGTTCTAAAACTTATTTGACATGATTGCAAGGGTCTCTCATTTTCCTTTTTACTTATTAAATTTATATTTTTTAAAGATTGCAAGAAAATATATCATCATGACATTATAGTCAAAATGATAAGGAGAAAGGTCTATGAACTCAATGTATTATTTGCATGGACTCGTAGCCCCACTTTATATAACCCATTAAAAAAACATTCATCGCCTTCAACCATTGATTATAGCAATTCATTCCAAGCGTTAGAATAGAAGGTATATACTAGATAGATTCAAAATGTGAGGGTTTTTAAATGATCAAGTGAACATGATTTGAAGATGGGGATGTTAATTGATGGTTTGATTAATATAATGTGAATTGTGGAAGTATTATTTTATAAGAACTGGTTGGATAATATTGTTAGAAGTGACATGAATTTAAGTGATAAGATATGTACAGGGGAACTATAAATTGAGCTAGAATAGTTTGAGAAATTAGCAATAGAGGAAGAAAATATATTAGATTTAATATAGGTGGACATTAGGATTAGGGTGGATTTGATGAAAAATGGTGATGTTGATGGGATATTTGAAATGAAATTGTAATATATGTAGATTGTGACAAGGATTGTTTTTGCTAACCTTTTTGACATGAAACATTAGGTGATGATGGGTTTTATTGATTAATTTGATATGCATCACACCAATTCCTAAGGATAGAAGGAAGAAATTGGTCTTGTTGACATGTGTAAGAATGGTAATTAAGAGGGTGTGTTAACAACACATCACCACTCACTTGATTTTTGTTGTGATAATAACATGATCATAGGTTGATTCAATTGGATATCCCCAAAGAGTTAGATGTGATAAATCTTGGTAGACGATTTGGTGAAGCTTTATCCTAGAAAAATATAAGGGAACTTGGACCATTAAATATGGACATTCTCATAATTGATCTTTGTATTTTTCAATAGGACAATCCATTGTGTCATGAGTTATTCCAGCATTTAAAAAGTCCTCAAGTAATGGTGAATATTTAGGTTGTCTTAAAAGACCTTTAGTATCACATAGATTGTTGGGATTAGAAGATCCATATTATGGAATATTTTTTAAAATAGATTCAAGAGATTCTAGATGGTAGGATTCATATTTTTCTTTACTTGGGATATTTCTATATAGGACATGGAGTGAAGAAATTATTTGGTATGATGATGTGGATTTACTTAAAGGGAAACTTTGGGATATGATTAAATAAGAGTTATTATTTCAAATGAAATTAGTCTAGTTTCAAATGTTGATGAATATGATTAGAATTTAATGATTATATAAGAAAAAATTATTTATATGAAATTGATTTGGAAGTGAAGCCAAATTTAAAGATCTTGATTGATTTAGTGAATAAAAAAAATTTATTTACTTAATGTAAGCTATATTTTCTAGTACGGATTGGTTAAAAATTGATCAAATTTTGATAATGATTACTTTAGACTTCTATAGTTAAGTTAGGCTATGTTATTAGCAAGATGATATTGAAGGATATCTATTAATCAAAGATCTTGATTCCAAGCTTGAGTTTAATTTTGGAGATGGATGTTAGATTGATTTTTTTATTTTTTTTATAACTAAAGGTATCCCTGTGACCCAAGCCTAGCCTCCAACCTACCTTACCTTGGGCTTACATGCTGCCAAGTTGGGGTTTAGGAAAGGGTGAGCTTGAGCTGGGACTAATACCTAGGGATGTATCAAGTTGGTCAGAAGATAGGTACATCAGGTGATTCTGGGCCTCAAAGTCAAACTCGAGAGCACAGTCCAAGCCAACTTTGCTACCCATCTAGGCTATTTCAACTTATATTTTTAGAATAATGTAATGAAAGAGATAGAGAAAGAGTTTTTAATATCCAAAAGATGGTTGAGTGAGAGGAGAGAGAGCACACACACTTAGGACTCCTCAATAGAAAACAAATAGATTTTTGTTTCCATTAAAGCATAAAAAATGTGCAACTAATCTAATACTTTAAAGATAGTCTTTCACTAATATTTTCCAAAAAAAAAATATTAATATTTCTAAAGATAATCTTAATTTCAAAAATAAGATTTTTCGACTTTTTTTTTCTTAAACAAAAGATAGAAATATATTGTAGATGATCAAAATAAGCGATTAAATGTGAAGAAATGGTAAAAGTATTCTATAGACAATTAACCCAAATAACTTAATTCTACAGAAACTATGAAAGCAAGTTAGAAACATCATTTTGTAAAATGCACACAATGAATACAATTTGAGTTAAATTTATAGTGAAAACCTACAAGAAAAGTGAACTAATTTCTAACTAACATGTTAGAAAATGACATAAAATAATCAAAGATTTAAATTCTTCTAAAAAGAACCAAGAAAAGGGTTAGTGGATGGTTAAGAATTACCCAAAAAATTGTAATGGAAATCACTAGGCCAAAAGCACCTAGTTTGCAAGGCAATGGTGTTACTAGAAAATGGATGCAATGCTATGTAAAACTAAAACCAATGAATTGTACCCTTGTACCCTACAATTTAATCTCAAACGAAAATATTCAATGAAAGATTACTTTTTGGGACATTGGTATATCTAATTGACAGTGGCAAAAATGTGTAAAAAAATTGAATCAAAGGTAAGATTAAAATATTTGAAATATAAAATTTCATATTCATTAATATTTTAGTTAAAAAATATTTTTTTTAAAATTAAATGAAATAAATTATGAAATTTTATTTCGTGGATTTTATTGTGCTAAAAAATATGTGTTCTAAAGATTGTTGTCAAAATGAAGAATGAATTATGGTTGCTCTTGAATCATCCCTTACAAATTTTTCATTTGAAAATGAATTATTAAAGGGTTATTTATAATTTGTATACCTAAAGATCAAAAATTAAGATTGAGTTGTTTAAGAAATTGTTACATTAAGAGTGGAGAAAAAGGAAATTCTGTAAAAAAATCTTATAGGTTTTGTGTGCAATTGTTTATTTAATGATTAATTAAAATATTGAAGTGTTGTAACCAAAAAAAGGGATGCAATAAATAAAATTTACTAAATTATGTAGAAAGGGAGTGTGAGGAATAATAAATGTATGATTTATTAAACAAACAAATAACTAAATAAATCTTTTAATTTGTTTAACTACTTAATAGAAAATATGCATACTATTATAAGTGATGTTTAGATATGAATATCTTAAAGTGTCTACATTGATAAAGAACATGTTCATTATATCCCTTAGATAACTATTAGATATATCCAATAGTCTAATAAAAAGAAATAAAAACATATTAGCACCCATCAATATTGAAATAGTTTCTCTAAATTCTCATTCAACTTCTCTCCTCTATATCTATCTCTTCTTGTATCTCTTTTTATATCTCTTCCTATCACCCTTTATATCTATCCCTATCTTTTAAATAAGCCTACTAATTTTTTTTAATCAATACAAATAAGCCTATCCCTTTAATTTTGGTTCCCAACCAAGAGATCTTAATGCTTATCTTTTCAGTCGTGTGGCCACTGAAAACTGGTATTCTTTAGGTTGAATAGAAATGGTAAAGACTGCATCAATTTCTCTCACATGCCCATAGATTATGTATCATTGTCCTGCACTAGGCAGTGAAGGGCAACACCTTCGGTTTTCTCTTTGTTTTCGACGAACTGTGGAAATTTGTTTTGAGAGGACAATTTTTTTTTCTCGTTGTCATCGCATTAATGAAGTACCTATTCATTGGTCAATAATTCTAAGAAAACCCTTCACTACCTGGCGTCCTTTTCGCTGAGAGGTACCTCTTAAATTTTAGCCCTTAGCCAAAAGATATCAATGCTTTATCTTTATTGCTGTATGACCACTGTTTTGTTTTGTCTTTCAATATATATTGGCAAAAAAAGCTATATGACAAGATAAATTAATGAGCGGGCCACTGTAAACTTGTATTCTTGAGGTGGAGTAGAAATGATAGAGACTGCATTAACTGCCGCACATGCTCATGAATCACATACCTTTGTCCTGCTCTAGCAAAAGGTGACCCCTACCATTTTGGCAATGGCTACGCAGGGGACAAAACGCCCCCCCCCATGCCATGGGCAATGGCTATGCAGCGGACAAAATGGCCCGCCCATTCCATGCCTTCCCTTTTCCATGCCTCCATACCATACAACCCCCATCCCTTCAAACGGTCCAATCAAACGTACATCATCGTACTAGGCTATGTGTAGGGGAATAAGTCTTGATGAGCATTAAAATTTTATTTTTATTATTAACCTTTAATGTTTTAAGTTATATTGTTTTAAGTTTTACTCGTTTAACTTTTTTTATTGTTTATGTTTTAATGTTTTATTTATTTTTTTCTTTTTATTGTTTTATTTTTATTAAATTATTATTTTAATAATATGTTATATATTTAAGTTTTTTATTTTTATTTATTTTAATACAATTGTATTATAATATATAATTATGTGATTTTAATATATATGTAAATTTTAATATCATTATTTTATAACTTTTTAAAATACATTAGATAAAAATAGTTTAATTTTTAAATTATATATTTATTTTTTTAATAATAAGTCATATGTTTAATTTTTAATGTTAATTTGTATTTATTTATTTTAATATTTATTATGAACTAAATATTATGGATGTTTTAGTTCATAATAAACATTAAAATAAATAAATACAAATTAACATTAAAAATTAAACATATGACTTATTATTAAAAAAATAAATATATAATTTTAAAATTAAACTATTTTTATCTAATGTATTTTAAAAAAATATAAAATAATGATATTAAAATTTACATATATATTAAAATCACATAATTATATATTATAATACAATTATATTAAAATAAATAAAAATAAAAAACTTAAATATATAACATATTATTAAAATAATAATTTAATAAAAATAAAACAATAAAAAGAAAAAATAAATAAAACATTAAAACATAAACAATAAAAAAAGTTAAACGAGTAAAACTTAAAACAATATAACTTAAAACATTAAAGGTTAATAATAAAAATAAAATTTTAATGCTCATCAAGACTTATTCCCCTGTGCATAGCCCAGTATGGTGATGTACATTTGATTGGACCGTTTGAAGGGATGGGGGTCGTATGGTATGGGGGCATGGAAAAGGGAAGGCATGGCATGGGTGGGCCATTTTGTCTGCTGCATAGCCATTGCCCATGCCATGCCTACCCTGCCCCCATGCCATGACGCCAGTCCAATCAAACTATCATGTCAGAAGTTCTGCCCCAAAAATTAGTACTGTCCTGTCATGTCCATTTATTTTAACATGTTATTAATTTATTATATATATATATTTAAAATTTACAATAAGTAATATAATAAATTAATAGTTGATTATATATTTAGATTTTTTAATAATAAGTTATATGTTTTTTTATTATTATTATTTCTATTTATTTTAATAAAAATCATATTATAATATTTATAATATGTAATTCATGATTTTAAGATATATGTATTATATAGAAATTTTAATAATATTATTTTTTAATTATTTACATACATATAAATAGGTAAATAATAGTTTATTTTTAACTGAAATATTTTTAACTAAGTTATACATATTTAAGTTAAAAAATATTATCAAATTTACTAAAACTAAAAAATAAAAGTAATTAACTAAGTTTCTTAGTGAAAAATGTTATAGTAAAGTAATTAAGTTACACATATTTAAGTTAAAAAATATCAAATTTTTTTTACTAAAAGTAAAAATAAAAGTAACTAAGCTACTTAGCTAAAAATGTTTAAGATAAAAATATTAACTTCACATATTTTTTATATTTTTTCATTTAAAAATAAAAGTAAAAATATGTGTAATTAAGTAAAAATATGTGTAACTAATATACAAATTTAACATATATATTAAAAACAAATATTAATATAACCTAAAAATAAAATTAAAATATGTGTAAGTAATGTAAAATTTTAACATCCATAATATATAACTAATTAAGTGATATGTTAAAATTAATGATTAGTTACACATATTTAAGTTTAAAAAAAAATCAAAAAATTAACTAAAAGTAAAAATAAAAGTAACTAAGTTACTTAGTTAAAAATATGTAAGTAAGTAACTAAGTTACACATATTAACTAAGTTAAAAATAAAAGTAATTAAGTAGATATTTTTAACTAAGTAATTTAGTTACTTTTTTTTTTACTTTTAATTAATTTTTTGATTTTTGTTTTAACTTAAATATGTGTAACTAATCATTAATTTTAACTTACATATGTTAAAATCATTTAATTAGTTATATATTATGGATGTTAAAATTTTACATTCCTTACACATATTTTAATTTTATTATTAAGTTATAGTAATATTTTTTTTAATATATATGTTAAATTTGTATATTAGTTACACATATTTTTAGTTGATATTTTTTGCCTTAAATATGTGTAACTTAATTACTTTACTATAATATTTTAACCTAAGAAACTTTGTTAATTACTTTTATTTTTTAGTTTTAGTAAATTTGATAATATTTTTTAACTTTAATATGTATAACTTAGTTAAAAATATTTCAGTTAAAAATAAACTATTATTTACCTATTTATATGTATGTAAATAATTAAAAAATAATATTATTAAAATTTCTATATAATACATATATCTTAAAATCATCAATTACATATTATAAATATTATAATATGATTTCTATTAAAATAAATAGAAATTAAAAAAAACAAAAAAACATATAACTTATTATTAAAAAATCTAAATATATAATCAACTATTAATTTATTATATTACTTATTGTAAATTTTAAATATATATATAATAAATTAATAACATATTAAAATAAATGGACACAACAGGACAGTACTAATTTTTGGGGCAGAACTTCTGACATGATAGTTTGATTGGACTGGCGTCATGGCATGGGGGGGGCGTTTTGTCCCCTGCGTAGCCATTGCCTACCGGTTTCTCATCCTTTTCCACAGAGTGTGGAAATTCGAATCCTTTTGAGAGGACACAATTATTTTTCTCGTTGCAATCGAATTAATGAAGTGCTTGTTTTGTATATAATTAGATGCAGACTTTTACCTATTCACCGTCCTGTTGGACAGAAATTTTCCAGAGTACATAATTATATCATAACTTTTTTTTTTGAATCTATCAATTGTATCAATTGCATCTTGGTGTGTAATGGGTATGCTGAACAGGTTTGGAAGGTTAATTAAGGAAAAAAATTCTATGTTTTTTTTGCATACATTTATGTAACATTTAAGGTCAGTTTGTAGGTCATCAAAAAAATGTTGTTAGTGCAACAAAGATCTCAATAGAGAACTGATAGCTTTGATAGCTTCAAAACAACTATACATACACTAATAGGAACCTAGACATGAATGTTTCAAACCTATGATCTTGTTTTGTGTTTGTAATAGGAGAGAGAGAGAGAGAGAGAGAGAGAGAGAGAGAGAGAGAGAGAGAGAGAGAGAGAGATGGATGGATAGCGAGAGGGATACGTGGGTAGAGATAGAGGAGTGAGGAAGATAGAGGTAGAGATCATGAAGATTGAGCAAAAGAGAAAGACATAGACAAAAGATAGAGAGATAGAGAGGAGTAGAGGGAGAGATAAAGATAGGGAGATAGAGAGATAAACATTTATGCTAGGTTTTGTTACTACCAATAGAGCATTGCTTATGTCAAATAATTTTTTTTTCATGTGCATCAGCACATGTTCCATTCATTTCATCAATATATGATTTTAGAATTATAAATAATGTTGGTGATGGTTGTTCACTATATTTTCTAACCCTAAAATTATTAATTATAATTGCCTAACCTAAATGGAAAATTATTTAATTAAAATATTTAGAATAATTATAATTTAAAACATTAATTAGGATTACAATCATAATAGAATTGATTGTAATTAATTAAGATTGTGTTCATTAAGACTAATCTAGAAGATAGTCTTACACACAATCTTCATGGCCTAAAAGAATAATTTTAAAATACACCCTCAAATGAATTACCAAATCATATCATGCGATATGCAGCCTTGTTGCGTGGTACATGAGCATTTTGGAGCAAATCCCGATGAGACCTTACAACAATGATAGAACAGTTAGGTGCATCTACATTGTTCTTTACCTTAAGCTCAGTTGATACAAAATGGCCAGACTTGCATATGTTATTGCCAAAAACAAAGTCAACTACTGTACACAACAACAGAAAACAATTTATTGAAAATTTAGTCAATAATCCACATATTACAGCTTTATACTTGCACTTAAGATTTCAAATTGAAAGCCACTGACCACTGGTACAAATATGAATGGCAACACCGAGGATCTGCCCATATACATGGCTTTCTTTGGTTACCAGAAGAACCAAATATTGATAACCTTGATTGGTCAGATCATGCAAGTATCCAATTAGTTAAACACTTCATTGACTAGTACATCACAACATGGAATCCACGTACTAAAAGGCTTGCTTGAACAGGCAATATAGGCCCACAATTTCAAATCCATGTCTTGCAGATATAGAGATCATATCCAGGTCTGATCCTTCCACTGATTATACTGAATTGCTCAATGTTGTTCAGTGGCATACAAAGTGTTCAGAGTATACCTGCTTGAGAAAAAAAAACTCAACACTTGAATGTCGGTACAAAGCTCCTTGTCTTGAACAACATGAATCCTCATTCATATTAGACCACAACAATAACCCATCATACAAGCCAACAAGGAATGACAATCATCTAAATATACACAACCCAACAATGCTTGCCATATGGAGGGCTAATGTTGACTGTCAACCTATCTACTCCAAAAAAGCAGTTCTACAATATATCTCAAAATACGCATCCAAAACTAAACACAAGTCAGAAAGTTATACTGATATGCTCAAATGCATAGTTGGATCAACAAATTTAGAAGATACAATCCTGTTAGCATACCAAATACTCTTGATGGGAATTGTTGGTGATAGGGACATTAGCACACAAGAAACTTGTCACATGCTGCTTAAACTCCCATTGATATCTTGCACACACCAATTTGTAACACTCAATGTTGGCAAAAGAATCTTCCAACACATAGCTAATTGTGACGAAGGATCACAAACCTCAATTTCTTACATCTCCAACTACATGAAACGACCATCAGAATTAGCAAACCTAACTATGCTTCATTCAGCACAGCTATATACATACTCTGACCAATGTAAATTAGGTAAATGGATGAAAAGAAAGGTACCAGAAATTGTAAATGTCTAATCACAACATAAATCTTTACCTTTACAAGATGACAACAGTTTTGAAATTTTTTGTTGGAGTGAATTGCTTCTTTACAAACCAATCTGAATCATCCCTCTACATATAGGAAACTCAATTGAAGAAATTATAATAAATTGGAAACATCTTCAAAGTACAGATTACATCTGAGCCTGGGTAAGTGCACCAAGATGGTGAACAGAAAAGTTGCCACATGCCAAAAAAAAACAAAAATTTTCATAACCCATACGAGTTCTAAATTTCAAAAATGTGCTAGGCTTGCTAACACTGAGCCTTACCAAGCCCAGATAAAAAACAATTAAAAAAACCAAAAGTTCCCCAAAACCCGTACGGGTTTTGAGGAACATTTTTTTAAATAAAAAAATTTAAAGTTTCTCAAAACCTGTACGGGTTTTGAGAAACATATTTCTTTTGTTTAGGCCATGGGTTTTGGCCATTTTCAATACCAAAACAACAGCAAGGAGAAGCGAAAAAGAGCATCGAACCCGCACGGGTTTGCAACAATTTTTTATTTTCCCGTCATCAAAAGCAATTTTCAACAATGGCACCCCATCAAACAGGTAAGATTTGATTTGTTTGATTATTTTTCTTTGCATTTTAATTAAATTAGGGTTTTTTAATTGATTTAAGTTTTGTTTTTATTAATTTGATGTCAAATTCTTCAAGCAATCCCGAAAAATGAAATAGACAACAAAGACCTCCTCCTGCACAAGCAACACAAGAAAACCCTATTAACATTGCACAAGAGAAACAAGAAACCCTATTAACATTGCACAAGAGAAACAAGAAAACCCTCAAAATCCTAAAAATGCTACTCCTCAACAACCACCACCACCTCGAAACCCCCCACGTCCTCCATTAGATCATGTAGATGCCACACAAGAGGATCTCATCAATCGACTTAGACAAAATAGTGCCCAAATTTCTATTTTGGTGAATAGGTTGAGGACCTCTAAGCTTGAGCACCACTCAACCCTTGCTAGAACACTAGAAACAATGGCTAGTAGTGCAAATGAGGTATCTAGGGAGGTTACAAAATGGGGTTCATGGAGGGATAGATGTCGAGCATTTTATGCGGATGGGTTGTCATATGATCAAGTGAAGAAAAAGGGCATAGTTAAAGCTGACATATGTGCTCTTTTCACCAATCCTGTTACCAGTAACAACCTAGAACTAAATACAACTTGGTTTCCTATACATTGGTGTGTTCATGCTAGGTTGAAAGATGCTTTTTGGGATAGGTGGTATATGGTCTTTGACCAACCACCTTGCAATAATTGGGAGGTGCCTCTATATTTTTTGAGAAAGTTGTATTGTGAGTTTATCCTCAGTGAGAAGCTGAATTACTTTGACATCCGACAATTTCAGGGTAGAGGGAGAGGCTCTATGCAGGATAGACCTGGGGCCCATAGGGTGGTAGATCCACAACATAGGAGGTGTACAACTCCTAAACCCATAGTTCATGTCACTGTCCCTATATCCTTGAACGAGTCTATGGAATTACAGACTCTTCAGGTAGCTGCATCATTGACTGATGTCATTGTTTAGCATGGGACACAATTGGTCAGAGCAGAGGATGTACCAGCACCTACAGCACCTCCTTCATCAGTGACACCTCCTTCATCAGCAGCACCTCCTTCCTCGGTGGCACCTCCTTCATCAGTAGCACCTCATGCATCATTTGGCATGAGCCAGCCCATTCAGCATATGTGCCCCACCTGCCAGGGTGTATGTTCTGGTGTAGACACTGATGCGGACGAGGATGGTGGGACATCTCATTAATGTACATGTTGCGGGAGTAGATGCCATGCTTCCACTGCAGAGGATATGGCCCTCACCGATGAACTTCTCAATATGTTTTACCCTCTCTATCAGACACAGGTGCATTTAATTCTATTTATGACATGTTATCAATCAAGTGACTGAAACTCATAACAAGAAATGAATTTTTATTTTTAGAACAATTTAAAGTGACATATAAATTAAATGCATAGCAGGGTGCAACAGGTGGTGGGAGTACACCACATACTGTTCAGTTGACTCCACGGTCACGAGTAGTTTCGCCACCAGAGGTAAAGATTTGTAAATTTGTTAAAAATATAATAATACATTGGATTCAAAATATATTTTGTTAATTATATGTATCATTACTTGATATTTTGTAGGGCTTATCAGTGGCTGAGATGTCCCAACTTGATGATATCACGCTTTTAGCCATTGACTTTGGCCAAGATAGCTATGCGGTACCATTTAGATTTATATATTTTTTACTTAAGTGATATATTAAATACATGCTCTTTTCCCTTATGTTAATTTTTTTCCATTAGTTTACCCCACCTGCCTCGAGGACATCTCATGTGAGAAAGCCATCCTCTAGCACTCCAAGGTAGAAAAAGATATCCTCTCGGACACCCAAACGATAGAAGGTAATTCACTACAATTTAAATTCAATTGTTGAAATGTATTATGATTAAACATGTATATGTAGATATTGATAAATGCACTTAATTTATTTGTTCTATATACAGAAACATATGGGGTTTATGAAATTAATGAATGCACCTGATGTCGATGAGTTTCAACAGAGGGAAGAGGTGATATCTTCATATTCACTTTGGATTGCATTCTTGCTTGTTCAAAATAACTAAATCCTTTTATGTCTATATCATACATTATCATTTTTCATACAGGAAATGGTAATAGCTGTATCAGATTCAACAAGGCCTCCTAAGGTTATAGGAGAACTATACGAGGTTTCGGTGTGCATTTTTTCAATATATGTTAAAAATATTTGTTTTATCTAGTTTGTCAACAACTTTGGGTTATTAACTTGTAGGATTGTCTTTAAACTATTACAGGCCCCTTGCAAACTTCCTACTATTATTCTACCATTCCATTTCAGTAGAAGTCCTACATGTATATTATGGGATCCAACACGACCAAGGCAAAAGGTATGTTTGTCTTAGATCAACTTCTTTTCACTAAGTGCACAACGGAGTTGAAACCGTCTAGTTAACTCTTTTTTGATCACTTACCATGGATATAGGAAATGGTCATAATTGATTCATCTATGACTTCGCCTTCTATGACCACAACACATCCATTTGAGGCTCTGATATGCTTTAGTTTTTTAGTCTATTCATTTTTAGTTATTATGTGTTATTTGACATATATGTCATTAACATGTATTAATGTTGTTTTACCAGTTATAGCCTCCTACAGGACATCCCATGGATCCTCAGCCTCACCGAATTGTAGAAGACAAAGATGAGGTAATCAACATTTGAACTTCAAACAATTTAGAGTTCAGTATTTAGTTATTTTGATGTTATATTGAGAAAATATATCTGATTAGACATTTGAATTGTCCTTTTGCAGCCATGTACTGCTTCGAAGAGGCTCGATTTTGATGATCCGCCACAGTCATATATATGAATAGAGACATATAGTTATAGTTGTGGTCATTGAAGGGCCAATTTTTTATATATTCGACATTTGTATATGTATATATCGACTTTGACAGACATGGCACATGCCACATTTTTGTAACTATTATTGATTTGGCATCTATGCCATTTTTTGATATATGTACATGATTATTGTTCATTTTGATATATATGAAACTTGATATTCGATCCAATTTGTTCATTGATATATATGAAACATGATATTCTTGAAACTTAGTTATTTTCTATTGAAATGTGATCCAATTTGTTCATTAATTGTAACTCATTTTCTTGTCAGGGTTATGTATGGTAGACCAAATGTTGCTATTATTACATACAATGAATTTACCCATTGTGATGCTAATGGTGAATTTTGTCATGGAAAGGATGATCCTTCTAGTGGTCCAAGAAGCAATTTTGCACCAAGATTATCAAATGAGTGTAAATCGTATATTGAAACCTTATTACTAATGGGTGTGGGGATTGACACAATATGTGAGCAACACTACTTAGATCATTGTTTGACTAAATTGATGAATAAGAGGGACACATGTTTGTTGAGAAAAGATGTGCTGAATGCATGGAAAAGAGTACACTCCCTTCGATCTCAAAAAAATGAAGATGATGCAAAAAGTGTAAGCTTGTGGCATGTAAAGGGGAAAGATAATTTTTTCTACTATAAAATACCAAACAATGTGGAAAATATTCCATTTGTCATGGGGATTCAAACACCATGGATGCGAGAAATGATGGTGAAATTAAAATTATTTTGAAATGTAGTTTCTTGTGAGCTCCCTTTCTGAGCACCCTACCCTTGTTTGTATGCTTAGGTAGTCTTTGTAGTAACACTAATGATTATTGTTTCTAGAGTTTTACTAATGAGTTATGCATCAGTTTTGTTCTGTAACTTTTGAATAATTTTCTTATGCTTTTTGTAAATAAATGTTTCAGACAAGATGCCTTGTTGATGTACACCCACCTTTTTGAATTCTTCTACTAATCTCTTACTTGATTGCACTTTTTCTTATTTGGATTGAAAAATATTAAAATAATCATATACTATACGAAAAATGTGAGTTGACATTGATTAATGAAGAATAAACCCATTCTCAAGGTACATTTATATGCCATCATAAATATAAAAGTTAAGCTCATGGTCATAACACGTATCAGCTATTTTGCATGAAAATTAATGTACAATTCTTGGTCTACGTTTTGGGGGTCTTTTTTAACACCTCAATAAAACATATGTTGATGTGGTATCATAGTAGATGATATGAACCCGAAACATTAATTATAAGCATGGACCTTACCAAATAAATTACTGTAAAAATTTAAAATGATTCAAGATTATCACTTACAAATATTTTAAAATGCAAAATTAGAATACTCAATTGCTATATCTCCTCTTTCCCCTAAATCATTTCCATGATACTTCTTGAATAGAAAATAGTTGTTTCTTTTAAAATTTGGGATCCTAATCTTGATGGGATTTGAATAGCAGGTAGTTGTTTCTTTTAAAAATTGCGATCGAGATCTTGATGGGATTCAAATTCAAGAGTTGAAGGATTGGTAGATACTGACTACAGAATGATGTCATTGCAGGCAAGGGAGATTGAACTGAGATTGTGCAATAAAAGTACATAAATTAGTAATCCTTCTTTTAACTTTTCCATTTAGTCATTGCTTGTACTTATTGAATCTAAGATCAAGAAGCTTGCTAGAGGTTTGTGTAGTTATAGGTTCTCAAGTATTTTCAGATGGTTTTGTCTATGTATAGCATTCTATTTTAGTTTGTTGGTTAGTAAACCACTAGACAAAATAACAATACCTCAGCTCAATGTATGTTGGTATGTATTGTTGATTAGTAAGTGAGGTTGAATGCAATTTTGAACTTCAATTTTTACCTTAGCAAATAAATGTTTTTCTAACAAGTAAAATTTAATATTTAAATATTTAATTTGAAACAATCAATTTATTGTCTCATTTCTTATTTATTCAACATTTGGAATTCGTAAAGTTGAAAATGTATGCTACATTAACAATAATGACTATTATTTCTCAAGTTTTATAAACGAGTTATGCATCAATTTTGTTATGTAACTTGTGAATCCCTTTCTTATGCTTTTTGTAAATAAATGGTTCAGATAGGATGTCGTGTTGATGTACACCCACCTTTTTGTATTCTTATACTAATCTCTTACTTGGTTACACTTTACTTATTTGAATTGAAAAATCAATCACATACTCGACGGGAAATGTGAGTTGACATTGACTAATGAAGAATAAAGCCATGGCACACCTCTGCAAAACATAAGATTTTTCAATGAGAAAAGCCGATAGAAGAGAGTAGATTTTTCACACTCCAACTGTTGAGACTAAGCACCAAGACAAGAGTTTGAGGTAAATGGAGACGTGCAACATCATGCCAGGAACAATGCCCAGAAAAAAGTATGCATAGATCAGTTTGGACCTTTGTTTAGTAATATAATAAAGAGAGTTAAACTTCCCAAATGAATTAACTAGACCAACGATAATCTCCTCATCCCAAAACTCTAAAGGTGGTCCTACGAAACAAACCCAAGTCATAGTAGCACCAGCCAAATGGGTATTCGTCTTAAATCTAGGACACCACTTTCAAAGAAGAATTTGTTGCTTACCAAAAAACCAAGGGCTAGAAGAGAGGATAAGAACACTGTCCTCCTTATGTGATAATTAGAAAGAAAACATACTTCTAGGGAATGTTGAAACTCACACACTTTCTTTAATGGCCCATCTCACTACAACCCATTTTTTAATAGAGGAAATCTTTGGGTGCCTACATCTGAACTTCCCCACCAAGGCATTCTCCACTTTAGCCAAGGTGCAATTAAGGGAGGAGTCCTTAATATTGACACATGTATCATTCTTGGATCTCTCAATAGACACACCATCTATAGGCATAAACTTTCCACTGTTGAAAAGATCATTGCAGCTCCCTTGGGGAGGATTAGCAAATAACAAGGAAAAAGGAGATCAGTCCCCAAAAGTGCCTCCATTGATAACCTTCAAAGGAGACAAAGAGTAGACAAAGAAGGACCCACCCACCCCTCAATAAGCTCCATCCTCCTAAATCTTAAAAAAAATGACAAACAATTCCACACAAAATCATTTTGAAGGCTACACTTTCCCTAGGTCCTGAACTCCAGTCACAAATAGAAGAGGGCTCGTCGCATTGTCCTTACTAGACTTCCTTGGATCCTCACCACACCATTCCTGCCATCACTCCCCAATCTCATTTTGAGAAAAGGAACCTACATTATTTGTATAGTATTATGAGTTATGATCATATTTGTAGGACTTAAAATATGGTGGTCTTAGATTTGGGATTTCAAAGTTTATTAGCTAAGCTTTATTAAGAAAACATTTATTGAGATTCTGTTAAAAATAAATTTAACTATAGGATAAATTTTTTTCTCATAAATATATAGGTGGTATTGTATCTAATGAGGTTCTATACATTTATTTAACTGTTAAAGGATGTATGATTTGAAATACTATAAAAAAGGGAGTGCATCTCTTTCTTAATAGGGACATTATTAGATTGCCCATTTTTAAAGTAATGGTTCTTTTGATATACTCTTTGAACCTTTATCCTCCAATTTTTATTTTATTTTGTCATCTTCTAGACTTGAGTAAGGTTTTCTCAAGATCTAGTTGGTCTAATGTTTTTATTTCAAGTCTTCTAAATTCATTGGCAAAACTAATATTTACTTTTTGAAGGATTTGAGTAATTGACTAGTAGGGGGTGATCTAAATGATCGGAATTCACTTTGGTCTATTTTCATAGATGGACAGTTCTTTCCTTAAGAAGTAGTTGATGCCCATATATGAGACTGTGATTGAAAGGGAGTTTATATAATGTAACATGGATATTAGCTCTTACAACATGAAATAAATAGATATGAGATTTTTCCCTGGTGGAAAGAAATATATAATTCTTATTGTTGACCAAAGTGCAACCTTTTATATGGATTCTTAGCCATAATAACTTTCTTTGTTGGGGCAACATATGAAAAAGAGGTTTTCAAGGAACTTCCAAATGTGTTCTTTGTGGGTTTAGTGAGAAATGTGTTTCTCACTATTTCTTTGAGTTTGCTTGTTTTTGCAAGCATGTTGAGTATGTGGCGACACATTTGAAATCAAAATTTTGTTCATGTTGCAAGATCTATTTATTAATTTTTAGCTAGCATGGGTTGACCTCCTATTTTAGCCTCTTTTATGTTAGTTGCCTAAAATATAGGTCCTACTTAATCCTCTGAAAAATTTGGGTACAAAGAAAATATCAATTATTTAAGGCTAGGGTATACCAGTCAAAAGGCTTCATACTCAAGCTAAAAGTAAAACATTGTTGCCCAAGTGCTTTGTGAATGTCATTCTTTTTGTTTCTTTTATAATCTAGTTTTACAACAGTTAGATTTGGGACAATTAGATATTTCTACTAATCTTAATTCTAGGATTAGATCTTTGAGTAATGTGAACAAATCTAGTATATAATGTCCTTATCTATTGGTCAATTCACATTTATTTATCTTAAGCAATGGGAATTGGTTTCAATAATTAAATGGATGCTTCAATTGTCATAGTACTAGTGGGAAAAGCTTGTGACCTTGGTTGGAAAAATGTTATATTATTAAAATTTAATTAACAACTATTACTTGAAAATATACACACTTTTTTTTTAAGATTAAAAAATTATTATATTTATTAAAAACAAAAATTAAAATTAAAATTAAAATAAGAGTATTATATTTTTTTTTAAGAAAGCGCTTTGGGCGGTCCACGCATTTCCCAACTCATCACGGCGAATCGGAGTTCTCTTTGCACGTGGATCTTTGGTCCACTTTAAGATGTAATTAGAGGTTTGACTTGGTAAAAGCTGGTCTTTTTCCACTCCGTTTTTCTCCATAAATTCGTTCAAAATAATGGAAGGCACACACCCCTTGATTGAGTTCTGGATTTTTGCGATTTTTTTTTCACAATACCCATGGAATTCAAAAAGCTAAAAAAGGAAACGCGGAACTATTTATATCTAACGACTGGCGTTTCGCTTCTGTGGATGAAGTGAAAATGAATTTGGAAACGATTAAGCAAAAGCAAATCCTTGAGTCATGGGATATTGCACGCCTTTTGGATGGATGGGTCGATGGCCCCGGCTACAGATATAATTATAAGAATGAGTACAGACCGGACATGGGACAAATGCTGCTAGTTAAATCACCAGTATCAAGAGCATCCGGTAAGTTGATTGCTCCGTTCAGTTGCATGTCATGATCGCTATTTCTTTTTAGCTTTTATTGAATTGATCAAGACTAACTGTCCAATTCACTTTTTGCAGATGGTAAATTTTGTGAAGAAATGTACTGTGGAGTGGAGTTGAACAGTGAAGGACTAAAAGCTGCTTTGTTGCTATCCTGTGACGATAAAATTACTGAAGTCGTGTGTTTCGTTTTAAAGACTATCATAGACAGATTTCAGGACAAAGGTGAGCGTCAAAAGGAGTTAGATCGCTTGTCAGACAGTCTGAAGGAGACTTTCAGTCACCGTAGAACGGTATTGCACTACGCTACCGATCAGCCACACAACGCAGAACATGCAGAGTACGTTACAGAATTAGTTCTTAGAAATTTTGAATATGAAAAAGAGTTGATTAAGGCTGGTGATAATTTTGCTGCTCTCCATGGCCATATTAATCTCTGCAGTTTTCTAATGAGCGAGTGCGGTTTGAAAGCTGAAGGAAAGGATCGAAACGGTGAAAATATACTGCATTTTGTTATAAACAGCAATAATATAGACGGAGTAGTGAGATTGTTGGAGATGAAGGAGGTGAAGAGTCTAATTGCTTCGCAGGACGCCAAGGGTAAGACGCCGTTGCATAATATTTGTTAAGATTATTTCGATAAACATTATGTTTTAATAAAAAGATCAACTTGATAAGAAGTAGATTTTCTCCCAAGTGATATCTTGTTTTAATTATAATAGATTTATATTTTGTAAATTGTGTTTTATAATTATCTTGTGATATAACTCATCCTAATTTTATAATACAAAAAAATACACATTTATCTTCACCTAAAATTTAATCTATTATTATTTTAATAATATTAAAAAAAATAAATTATAAAGTAGTGTTAATAAAAAAATCATAATAAATAATATAATTTTGAGTTATAATAATTATAAAGTACAATAATAACATAATGATTCTAAAAATATATACATTTTGAAAAAAAAGAAGTTAGGGTGATATATCCTTTTTACTATTATGAAATGATAAGATGAAATTGACTCTCATGAAGAAAATGAATTGCTACATTTTGTAAAGGAAAAAATACTTACCTTACACTAATCTAAGCTAACCCAATCAAATAAATATATCATAGAATAAATTTAGTATTATAAACACCCCTTCATTACCTACTACCTTTTATGAGAAATAATTGAGGTAAACATATACCATTTAAAATTAGAATTGACAACCATTTAGCTTTCCCATCCATTTTCATCTTAGGTCCTCATACTGTAATGTGTAAGTTTTGAGTGTCAAGGTCATCCTCAAACACCAATCTAATCATTGAGGCTCCATTCATGATGGATCTACCTATGTATTCCTTTTTAATAGGTAGAGGCTCTATAGTTTGTACACTAATAATAAGGAGAATTTATCCTCTTCTTTTGCATGATATATTTAGTATCACTTTTAGACTCATAATAACTCATTAAAAAATTTTAATTTGAATTTAATTTAATTAAAATTAAATAATAAAAATGCATCCCAATCATGTGGATCGGTTCCATGACACTCCTTAGTGTACATTAAAACAAAATCACTTAGGAAGCTTTTGATTCTAATGTCCCATGTTCCATAGTGATGGACTGTAAAATAAACCATTTATACATAATGTGGTTGTCTCCTGTTATCTATGCACACACACACATAAACGATTAGCCCTTATGCATGCTAAAAGGTACGTATGAGGTTAGTTGAGACAAACCAATGCTATATAGGGTGACTCTAGGCCATAATTTCATCGGAATTAAATATGATTATTGATTTAGACAACTTATTGGTGTGAATAAATATATTATCCTAACTAGATCTTAGTTAGTACCTATTCATAAATATTTTCTTAGGATAGTTTAGTTGTCACATGAGACAATAATATAATATTGTTTATGTTAGTTATTTTAGGTGTCATTATAGATAGATATGAGTCAACATTCTACATGTAATTTTGTCACAAGGTAGTTGTAACTACTCCCTCCTCACTTGCCTTTATAGGCAAGTGAGTTTGTACATGAAGTAACATCAATTCATAGAAAGTTCTTATTTATCATTTCAATTTGATCTCCTTTGTTCATCATTTCTCAATTTCTAACATTCTTATGTGTAGTTGGATAGTTTCTTAGTTTAGCCATTGAAGCATGTGTAGCTTCATGGGCTCATAATTTCTCCAACACGATATTAGAGCTTCATTAAAGAAAATTGTTGCCTGCAAAAAAATCTATGTGATAGAAAAGGCAAAGATATCTCTTTCGATAGGAATTTTTAGTTCTCCCCCAGCCGATACGCCATTGGTTCATGCTTTCAGTGGGGGAGTGTTTCTTTTTGTTGTTTTGTTGTGTCTATTGCCTAGTTTTAATTTCTAGGTTTTTTAGTATTTGTTGGGTCTATTTTAGTAGCAAGCTTTTGTATATGGGTTCTCACTCCTCATGAGTCCCTGCTTTTGTTTCCTTTTGTTGAGGTTATGTAAGGTTTGGGCCTCTCCAAATTTAATATTTTCATAACACTTAAATCAATCTAAATTATGCTGTAGATAAATTAGCAGTGATTGAAACATACAAAGAGTAGATTACACAACATGAGACATCAAATATATATGAAAAATTGACCAAGGGAAAAACCACAATGAGAAAGTTGCTTGGATCTACTATCCAAATCTAGTGTTACAATAGTAGAAGTATTGTTACAACCTTTTTCTATGGCTACAACACAAGGAAAGTACAACTTCCTAAATCACAGTTTTATGGCTACAACCAAATGAAGTTCAATACTCCCTAATGATTACAACACTTATGAAAGGAGGCTTTATCCTTATATTACCAAGAATAACTGAGTGTCTTCTAGCACAATAACTTAATATTTCCACATTAGCTACTTTCAACTACCTTCAACATACATCTTGGTCTATTTAAATGTAGCTATCTTTGTCTCACTACCTCCTGCAAGCATTAGCCATTTATTCACACACTTCCACACAACACATAATCATCCCTCTTTAAATTGATTTGATCCTTCATTTATATCCATTGCAAACCTTCAAAACATCAATTATGTCAGCCTTAGAAACAATATAGATAAAACATGTAGTGTCACATCAGTCGGCCATAATGTACATAATCCAAGATAGATAACACATTGCATTTTAAATTAGGGCCCAAAAGATATCTCAATAGATCTTCTATAGTGGGACAAACATAGAGAGCCATGGTGCAAGCTCAAAACGATCTTTTCCTAGTCAACCAAGATTAAACATGTAGATACAAAATATGCAACAACCAAAGAAGTGGGATCACAATGGAAAGGAAGTAACTGCAGCCCAAATTGGGAAATAAACAATACTCAAATTACTTTATCATGTATCTCTAATAGGGACAAATTACAAAACAAAGATGCAAAAAATCAAAGATGGCCAAATCACTTAACTTTCTATACATTAATTAAAGACCACAAACAAATCTAGATAGACTAGAAACTAAAATTGAAACACATATTGGTGTTATATGAACATCAAAGATTTCCCTATGACCTTCTTTCACACTATCAAGATCAATTCTAATTGACACAAATGGATTGAAAGTAAACACAGTAGCAGAATGAAACCAAACAACATAACCTTGAGATATAACATTTACATTAATTCTTGTGGTACACCTGAAACATGAGGAGAAGTAATTTACATATAATATAGTCAAGTCCTCAAACTACAAGAGAAAATATTGAATTGCAGAGAAGTGAGGAGCATTCCTATGACCCATTATAATAAGCAGCAAAACTATCTTTACTATACATTCCCTAAAACTAATTGTACTAACTTTTGTGACTTTAAATAAGAAACATGTAGAAGACACATCCTCTTATGTCTTACTTCCAAACTATATCTTCAAAAGATGAGAAATGTGGTACAATCTCTTGAACTAGATGCGCCAAAATTGATACAAAATGCTTGAGCTATTTCATTGGAACAATCTATCAATTAGAGCATATTTTACATCCAATTGTGAACTCTAGAACATCACACATTTGACATCCAACCATGAAATATATATCAAAACATTTGAGATCCTTCCTATTAGAATGTTGGTGCCTTTGTTGCCTTGGTTGTTCAATGTCACCCTTGGGGATTCGTGACATGGATTAATCACCTCTTGTGGTATGTTTATCTCTAGCATTTGTATTAGGTGTTAATAGGTTGATCTTTAGGCACAACGACAAATCTTGGGCCAATAAGTGGTATTAGAACTCAGGTCATGGGTTCAAATCACTTGGTTGTACTAGCAAACAGATTCTAAGAAGGTTGGTAACTTAATCCCATTGGTTTTTTAGTGTCACCTATAGAGATTTGTGATATGGCTTAGTCGCCTCTTGTGGTTTTTTTACTTTGGTGTTTGTATCGAGTGTTAATAGGTCAATCTTTTGGTGCAATGACAAATCTTGGGCCAACACAACCATGAAAATCAAAAGCAAGGATATAACACATCATTATGATTCTTGCATTCAACTCTTGATTAGGGGGTAAGTGCCAGGTAATGGGTCACAAATTGGTGGAAGTCCAAGTGTTGGAAAACACGCTCTTAGAAATAGGGGCCCATTTTTGCTTCGAGCCCTCGAGGTAAAAAGTAACGAGGGCCCAAGGTGAAACTAAATGGGCCCACGTTTTGTTCACAACGAGGGCCCGCTTGAAAACAAAACGAGGTCCCATTTTTTAAAAATGTGCCCCCATTCTTAAACCTGATTTTACCCATTTTTGGGGGGCACATTTTATCATTTTTGGACAGTAACGGTAATTTTTGAAATGGGGGCCTGTTTCGAATGGGCCCTTGTTTCGTAAACGGGTCCCTGGTTTCAAAATGGGGGCTCGTTTTGTGGAAGTTTATCCCACAACCTGCCACTTGCCTCAGGATTAGGTCCGAGATAGGCCTGGGATGGCCACAACTGAGACATGGACCTACAAATTCAAATCTCCATGAATGAAAACACAAATATGAACTTCTAAAATAGTCTACGTGCCTCTAATTAGAGAATTTTTATGTGAAAGTAAAACCCATTTCAGATTATACTATCTAGATTCTAAATATGTAATTTTTTTAAAAAGTTAATTATTTTAACTATTCTTCATTTAATTTATACTAAATTGGGTGCATAAACTTGAAATATTAACTAATTTTGTTAATTTAATAACTTTTTTATTTTAATGAATTTTGAAAAAATATTATATTTCATCAATCTACACAAAATTATTTTCTATTTAAAAATAAATAAATAAATGTTAAGTTTACGTCAAATTATGTGGGTCGTACACGTCAAATTTTTAAAAAGATAATTACGGTCATTAAAAAATTAATTAAAAAAATATTTTAAAAAAAATACAAAAAATATGCTCATCAATCTCTAGTGTGTTACAAACCATTTCCCAAAATGGTTTGAGAAAATAATTTTAATTGTGTTAAAAAATGTGGGTCCTACACATGCATACTATGGTCCTGAAACATACATTTTTAAAACATAGTTTTTAGAACTACATTCAAAACGTTATTTTTTACTATGTGGGTATTAAAATAAATTACATATTTGTAAAGTAGACTCAAAGGGATATCTTTTATATTACTGACTTTTTCCAAGACTCAATCTCCAAATATTTCAAAATTTAAGCTAAAATGAGACAAAAACTAAAAAATTAGGGAAAACACTTCCACTTTTTGGCCAAAAAATGGACTCATATTCTTGCAGTGACCCTAGGAACAACACACTATCCTCTTTTATTCAATTATCAACATTACAACCTTCTCAAACAATCTCCTATTTTGGATATCCAAAGAGGAACATACATTATCATAGGTAGAAATTAGTGACTGTGGAATAATGAGAACACGCTACTTCATATTTTCAATAATCATACCGCTTCATATGGGTTACAATCAATAGAAATGCATTGCTCCATATATGTAACTCTTCACTCATGTCGTAATCTACTCATTATGATAATGATGTTGCAAGAAACAACGCTAAAGAAAAAATAAAACCTATGTCATTTCTTGCAAGAAATAATGCTAAAGAAAAAATAAAACTTATATGTCATTTCTTTGAACAATTTTGAATTAAACAATGAGAATTAACATTTTGAACAATGAATTTGAGTGAAATTGTGCATTATTCAAGCCAACAGTAATGAATTTGAGTGCATTTGTCATAAATTCAAAAGAATTTGATTGTATTATTGCATAGTTTTTACTTTTCAAGTTTTCATTGGTTCAACTTCAAAATTCAATTTCAACTTCCAAATTTCATTGATTCATTTACATTCACAAATTTAAACAAAATGAAAAGTAGAAAAATGAACAATGCTAATGATACTAAAACGATAGGAATGAGCAATAGAAAAATAGAATGATTCAATGAACAATAGGAATACGAAAATTTAAATGAATAGTAGGAAAGAATTTGAAAGACTCCTCTTCGCTTTTTGATGTTCCCTCTCCTCAGTCTCCTTCAAATCTCCCCCCTCAATATCTCACTTAATTTAGTCTTTCTCTTCAGTCTTCAATCTTCATTGTTTCATACTATGCAGTCTCCAACAATCGAGTTTCAAATTCTTGTGATTGCAAATGAAACTAAATGTCTCTTTTATAACTTTTAAGTGAATCATTGAGGGTTGTGTTCGAGTTAAAATTAAGGTCAGACAAGTCAAAGTGACTTTTTGATTTTTTGAAAACCCAACTTTTACAGAAACACTACACAAACCATGGGTGTGTCCCCTATTGTACCCTGAGACATATGGGAGTTGTGGAGACATCCTAGAGTCCCCTTGTGTCTCTTCTAAGGAAATGCCTTGAAATGTTTCCCCAAGCAAGACATGTCTCAAAAATGTGACTACGTATTTCCTAGAGGGGGAGGGTCGATGGGAGAACGTTCCTCAACCATCCCCACCTCTTGGGAATGTCCCCATCTTGAAAATGCTGATATTTTTTGTGGGACGTGTCACCATGAAATGTTGATTTTATTCCATTAATTTTTTTTAAAAAAATTAATGGAGGTCCAGACTTGTGAGCACGACAACCCAGCAAGGGCATGAAGCCTACGAGATGCCAGCCTAGCAAGGGCCTTCACAAATTATTTTTGCCACTCAATACGGGGGTACGAGCCAATAGGTTGAACCTCTTCAGCTAAGAGCCAAGGAATGAGGGGTATCCATTCTACCAAATTTGCCCAGGGCATGATCCTAACCTCATCCCTTATGATGTCGGAGCCTTGTGCTCCACAAGAATTGATCCCTAATGGGTTCATTTATATCCTTCAACTTCACCACTAGACCAAGGGCCCATTGACTATTCCCTTATTTTCATTAAATTATATTACAATAAAAGAAACTAAGATGATTACAATGCTTCTTAGAGTATATCAACACAAACAAATATATCACCAAAAATAGATGTCCAACAGAATTAATATTCATTGCATCTATGATTTGGCCTTATGTGTGAAACTAGAACTAAACAATCCAAAATTATTTTATCTTTTTGACTGGATGTTGGGTCATAAATCATCATATGCATCTACATTAATGGCTACTTTGAAACATGACAGTTTTGGAAGCTCTTCAACGTCGACTTCAACATGTAAAGGAAAGGCAGGAAAGTGGCTGAGATCAACCAACCATCTATGATAGCTTCAGTATGTAACAATTGAATCTCTACAACATTATGCAAAGGTCACATCTTGAGGTTTAATATGCTATAAGTTGGCCTTATAATCAAGGGATGGGTTGTTTATCTAGGACTCAGTTCATGATGTAAAAGCCAGCCATATAGGTGTTGAAAGCAGATGTACTCTAAGAGGGGGAGGGGGTGAATCAGAGTACTTTGAACTTTGAAATACACCAAATAAATATGCCTTTTAAGATTGGAGTAAGCTTTACAAAAACATAAACAAAGAGCAGAATTGTACAAATGCAACAATATGTTTGTGAGTGATTTGCCAAGATAAGAAAACTGAAACAAAAATAGGACTGAGATAAATATCAAAGCATTAACACAAAATTAATAAACTTGACACAATTTTGTGCTGAGTGGAAACCCTCAAGATCCAACCAGATCTTGTCACAGGGAGAAAACCACTCCGTTATTGTATTAACCAATCCAAAAATCCAAGATTACATCCAGTTTAGCAGCCCTGCTACAAGGAGTCCAACTCCTAACCTTCCAATGAAAATCAACAAGATCCATGATAGTATATTTGCAATCTTGCAGACTATACAATCATAGATTTTTATTACAGTCTATAAGATATTCAATTTTATTTCACAACACAATCTTTTCTTCCAAAAAATCCCTTCACAATGCCATTTCATATCCATTTATACACACTATGCATCTATAGATGTATGTGCAGTCACAACCAAAAACTATTTTCAATAACTTCCTGGTATACCCGTAAGGGTTTAAAACAAATTTCATTTTACAACTTTGTTTATCTTCAACAAACTACAATGCAAAATCTGTTTCTTCCCATAGATAAACTTTCCTCCTTAATAGTCAAGGAGATATTCAAAATTGTCAACTGTCATGAACAAATCATAAACTAAAAGTACCCATATTAGGTTTATTGTTAACTTCTGATTTTAATAGAAGTCTTAACCAAAAAACTTTAAGCAAATCATAAAATTGCAAACACCTCTAAAGATTCAAAGATCATAAAATTGAATTTTGATCATTAAAGTGGCTGTTTAGAAACATACCTATTTGCAATGACAAATCACAAAGATTTACCAGTAGTTACCAAAAATTGTCGTGGTTAAGCACCCTATCAAAGCTTAAACTGTTGTAACCAATCTTTTCCCTCTAAGTCCTCGCTGAGTTGCCCATGTAAGGGCTGCACAAAAATGTGAAATAAACAAACAAATCAAATGACATCCTTTGTCATAATTTATTTTTCTCTTACATCCATCACTAACTCTCATGAGTTAGGTATTGAGTACATATTACCAAAGTCAATAGTTAAGTGTCAACCCGAAGTCAAATTTGCCATGACAACCTTATGAGTTTAAATACACGTGGCTTTACTGATTTGTCATCAAGGACAAAATGAATCAACAATAGGCAAGGTGGAACATGGTTTAACATGTAAAGAATCAACGGCAATGGCTACGCAGGGGACAAAACGGCCCGCCCATGCCATGCCTTCCCTTCTCCATGCCCCCATGCCATGACCCCACCGTCCAATCAAATTATCCCGTCAGAAGCTCCGCTCCCAAAATTCGTGCTCCGCCCCCAAAATTCATACTGTCCTACAGCCTCCATTTATTTTAATATGTTTTTAATTTATTATATATATATTTAAAAGTTACTATTAGTAATATAATAAATTAATAGTTGATTATATATTTAGATTTTTTAATAATAAGTTTTATATATATATATATATATATATATATATATATATATATATATATATATATATATATATATATATATATATATATATATATATATATATATATATTTATTTCTATTTATTTTAATAAAATCATATTATAATATATAATATGTAATTGATGATTTTAAGATATAAGTATTATATATAGAAATTTAAATAATATTATTTTTTAATTTTGTACATACATATAAATAGGTAAATAATAGTTTATTTTTAACTAAGTTATACATATTTAAGTTAAAAATATTATCTAATTTACTAATACTAAAAATAATAGTTAACTAAGTTTCTTAGTTAAAAATATTATAGTAAAGTAAATAAGTTACACATATTTAAGTTAAAAAATATCAAAAAAATTTACTAAAAGTAAAAATAAAAGTAACTAATATATTTAGCTAAAAATATTTAAGATAAAAATATTAACTTACACATATTTTTGATATTTTTTCATTTAAAAATAAAAGTAAAAATATATGTAATTAAGTAAAAATATGTGTAACTAATATACAAATTTAACATATATATTAAAAAAAATTTAAATTAAACTAAAAAATAAAATTAAAATACGTGTAAGTAATGTAAAATTTTAACATTTATAATATATAACTAATTAAGTGATTTTAATGTATGTAAGTTAAAATGAATGATTAGTTATACATATTTAAGTTAAACAAAAAATCAAAAAATCAACTAAAAGTACAAATAAAAGTAACTAAGTTAGTTAGTTAAAAATATTTAAGTAACTAAGTTATACATAAAAATTTAAAAATATCAAAAACTTTACTAAAACTAAAAATAAAGGGAACTAAATAACTAAGTTAGTTAAAAATATTTAACTAAGTTACACATATATTTTATATTTTTTAAAGCTTCTTTTTAACTATATTTTACTTTTATTTTTAAGTTATATTAATAATTTTTTTAATATATGTGTTAAATTTTTATATTAGTTACACATATTTTTACTTAATTACAACTTTTTCACTTTTATTTTTAAATTAAATTTATTTGTTACTTAGTTAAAAAAAATTTAAGTAACTAGGTTACACATATTTAAGTTAAAAAATATCAAAAAATTTACTAAAACTAAAAATAAAAGAAACTAAGTTAGTTAAAAATATTTAACTAAATTACACATTATTTTTTATATTTTTTAATTATTCATATTTAATTCTATATCATATTTATCAAAAAATATTAAATTATACATTATATACACATTTAAAAATTCATATTAAAAAATAAAAATAAAGTAATAATATAAACATATAAAAAAACTTCATATAAAAATGAACAAATAAAAAAAAAACCTCCTTCCTTTTCAAGGCATCGAGTAGCTGCACATTTGATTGGACAGTAAGAATTTTAGTAGCGGAGCTTCTGACGGGACAGTTTGTTTGGACGGTGGCGTCATGGCATGGGGGCATGGAGAAGGGAAGGCATGGCATGGACGGGCCGTTTTGTCCCCTGCGTAGCCATTGCCGAACCCGACAATCTTTAAAATCAAAAGTTCATAATTCGTTAAAACCAATGCAAGACCATTGAAACAATTTTATCCGTTGGTTTTTACACCTCCGCATTGGCTGTACGAGCCACTGTCCTTCGGTTTTTCGTTTCCTGTGCCACCTCAATTTTTACTCAGTCAATGTATATTGAACTCACGAACGCATCTGCGCAATAAAGTTTATAATGAATGATAGGTTTTTTAGCCCTGTACGCCTAAGCTACGACAGAGATTGCGCACATCCGTTTGCGAGAAAATACACGCAATTAGGTAGTTTTATATTTAAAGAGATATGACTTGGGCACTTGGGTGTTTTGATTTGCATTGATTATAGGTACTTCCTCTTGCCACCTCATCGCATGGATGCTTTGTCACCAGTTCTCTACTCAATAGGAAAGAGTCTCAACCTACCTATTACAATTAGAATTTGTTGCTCATTAGACACTTGTTATTGAGCATACAACCTTTGACAGCAGCCTCCCTGCCTGTGCAAAAATTGGAGCTTTGGAAAAGGGTATGCAATCAGTCAAATGATAAAAAACAGATTCTGTTGGACGCTGTACTTGCAACTATCCCCATAGACATGTATGCAAAATGTCGAAGCATATACAATGGGCGGTAACTGTTTGACAAAATGCCTTCAAGAAATGTGATTTCATGGAATGCCATGAATGCAGGATATGCACAAAATGGATTTGTGACCAAATGCCTCCAAATGATGTGGTCTCATGGAATACCATGATTGCAGAATATGCACAAAATGGATTTGTGACAAGGCTTTAAAATCTCTCAAATAAAATGATTGGCAGCATACTTCACGTGATCAGGATTAAATTGGGAAAATATTGAAATCTAATTTTCAAAATTTTCTATGTTTTAGTAAATTGCAATTTTGAGGGTCTTCGGTGCATTTTTGGACAAATGTTGTGCGCGGAAACACGAAGAGATATCTTTGATGTTTCCGAAATTTGGTTCTAGATTATTTGAATACATTTCCAACGCATCAAACGGTTTGTAATTCGGAGCTAGGATGAGAAAGTTGTGCCTTCTCAAAGTGGACTAAAATTTTATATTTAGTTTTTTTGATAATTTTGATAGTTTTAGTAGTTTAATTGTAATAAACATTATGGTGACTCTTCGTTTCAATTCCAAGGGATTTGTGTGACCCTTGGGATACATTCGACTTGTATAAACTCCAATTTTGAATAGAATGGAGACAGTTTTTGGTTTGCAATCTTCTTGTTGTCAATTTTTGTGTTGAATTCTACAATACCGCAGGTATCACACCAGGGATTGTAATCTGGTTTTCATAAATCAGATCATCACGCCTGTGCCAATATGATAGCTTAATAACAGCTTATAGATATCCACCAAAGCTGCACGGAAAGGTGGTTTTTTGTCAGATTTTATCAATCGAAATGCTCTAGTAGATATGAGAAATGTGGAAGTATAAACATGCCAATGTTTGTGGTATATGCACAAATGAGTTTTGCAAGGATGCCCTCAAACAAGTATCTTCCTTACTGTTAGACTTTGCATGCTCAGGATGAGATATTTATTATTGTTTTATTTTCACTTTTGACAAGTGTTTTTAGTATTTTATATTTTCACTCTACATGTGCCACCTTCATGTATCCTCATATGAATTTTTATTTATGATGCATTAGGAGCTATGCAGGTTTTTTAATATTACTTCAAGTAAGCCTTATATTTTATTGTAACAATTGTTTTATTTTATTTTAGTTGAATTGTTTATTGTATTATGTTTATTTATTATATTAACAATTAATTTTGAATTATAAAATATAGATATATAAAGAAGTGGTTATGAAATCTACAAATCTCATACTTACAAGCAACCTCACTTCTATCCCTGTACATTTTTCTATCTATATGATTATCAATAATATATGCATTAATTCCTAAGTGCTCTATTTATCATGATACCTTCCATCTATTTTATCCTATATTAAGTCCACAATCATGGTGTCATCCTCATAACCATGAACTTAAGTCACTTAAGTTTAAATTGTCATATTGACCCCCTTTTGATTTCTCACCTAAAGCCTTATGCGGGCCTGTTTCTAATGCATTTGGATTTGGTACTTAAAATTGAGTGATAAGTCTAATTTTTAGACAAATTAGATTCAATTAAATTAAATTAACATCCTTATTTGCTTGACATAACAAAAAAAAGTAAGATTCCATCAATTTGAAGAGTTTTTTTTTAAGAAATAAATGGTTAACAAGATAAAGTAGAACAACATAGCAATGCATATGAAAGAGAAATTTGAAAACAAATTTGTTAAAAAAAATAGAAATGTAAATTTATATGATTTTTATTGACTCCATTCTCTTGTATTAAAATAAAATTAAAAAACATAATTAAAAGGTGTATTCTTTCATCATATATTTATATATCTATTAAACAGATTTATATGTCTTATTATTATAAGCTCACTTTTTTGTTTTTAACATAGCTTCTTTATATAAATCTAGTTTGAGTGCGATGTCTTAAGTTTTCTCTTATATTTTTAATAACAAGCCATCAATTATAGTTATCTATATCCCATCTTATCTCTCCCTCCCTCCTCTACCCATATCTTCCTCCCTGCCTCCTTCCCTACCCCTTCTCTCTCTCCTCCCATATTTCTCCATCTCTACTTCTTTCTCTCTCCCTCTCTATACTCCATCTCTCCATCTCTTTTTATATATCTCTACTTCTTTCTATTTCTATGTCTCTCTATCCATCTCTCTGTCTCTATCTCCATCTCCCCCCTCTCTCTATATCTTCTTGTATTTCCTCATATCTTTGTCTCTTTATCACTCTATCTATATCTACATCTACATCTACATCTATATCTATCTATGTCTTATCTCTCCCTCTCCATCTCCCCCTATATCTACCTTACCTATCTCTATCTCTTTGTCCATTCCTCTATTTCTAGACGTGTTTCCCTCTCTCCCTCTTCCTAGACCTCTATACCTACATGTTTTTGCTTCTCTATCTATCCATTTACCTCTACCCCTATATTCTTCCTCTCTCTACTCCTCTCTTTATATTACTTCCTAGCATGATCCATCTCTCTCTCTCTCACACACATTAGACCTATCTCTTCTAGGTCTTTGTCTCTTTGTCTTGTCTCTCTCTTTATCTCTCCCTTTCATTCTCTCTATATCTGTCTTTACCCCTCTATCTGTCCCTCATTAGTCCTCTCTCCTTGTTGCAAACATAACATGATCTTGTTGGTAATTGAACTTGATTATCTTCCTAATTCAAAGATTTTTTCAATCGTTTATAGATCACTGTAAGTGGATGCATAATTAATTTGAAGCTATTACTTCTCCATTCATATATATGCTATAGAAACAACATTATTTGCTAAATGGTCAACCAATTGACCTCATCTACTACACAAATATTTGCAAAAAAGATTCAAAATCTACTCCAATTGTCTTTATATTCTTATTCGGCGTACCCATTGCACACCAAGGTGCAATTGCTAGTTTGTATATCATTAGATGCAAACTTTTAACTATTCATCGTCCTTTTGGACACAAATTTTCCACAGTACATAATGATATCACTAGCAATTGCACCTTGGTGTGCAATGGGTATGCCAAGGAGATGTAGAAGGTAATAGAAAAACTATAGTATATTTTTGCATGTATTTATGTAGTACATGAGGTCAATAGGTAAGCATTTAACAAATAATGTTGTTTGTGTAATAAAAGTCTCAATTGAGAATTCATAGCTTCAAATCAGTTATGCCTTTACTTAAATGGATCCAAACATGATTGAAGCAAAACCTTTGAATCGAGAAGATAATTAGACTCCCTTACAAGTATGATCCTATAAAAATAGAGAGGAAGATAGAGATGGATTTAGAGAAGGAGAAAAAAAGTGGAGAGGATAGGGAAAAATAAAGATAGAGAGAGGAGCGGGATAGATAGAGTTGGAAGATACAAAATTATAGTGATGTGGAGGAGATCATGGACTCTTTCCTTCAGAAATGGGATGGTTTGAACAAAGTAATTTTCAAAGACACAAATGTGGGATGATCCTTTATCCATGCATGGTTATAAGGATGTATCGCCACATTCAAATAGCCATAAGATGCATTGTAGTGGATCTTTCTTGACTAACATTGGTGATTCGAAAGTGACAAGTTAGAATGGCAAGGATGGTACTCTTCTTGAATGAGAGATTACTTTTTTAGTTGGACATGTGATAGAAGTGACAACTTGGTGGTTTGCAAGGATCAATAATCTCATTTGAAATGGCTTACAATTTGGCACCCATTATCCATTCATAGAGGAGACCAGGGAAGAACAAGGACGAGCTAGATTTCAATTGAGAAGCAATGAGGCATGGGATGTGGTAATATGCATTGTAGGTGTAGCAACGTGGCAAGAATGACACAAACACAATAAGATGATTTTTTGAGTTGTGCTTGAGCCCATGGTTCAAGTCCTTAGCAACTTTTGGGTGATACAAATTGCAAAACACATTATCTCGCAGGAGCACTGGTGTGCTATTAATGGAGCAATCAATCTATTTCTAGAAGCCCCTGAGTCATGCATGATGTTGAATACTATAAACTTGAGGGAAGAAAAGAGTATGAAATGAATGTAGAGGCATGACATTTGTTCAGGACTGGAGTAGAGAAGAAGAACAACTTCGAGGAATTTAAGACTTTCATGGGCAACAACAAAGAGTGTCTTAATCTAGGCAAAGTAGATAAGATGATACAGATTGGTACGAGAATAGGCTTTCTCCTACACAACTATTTGTAATTGAACATCTTTTGTAATCTATTTTTGATCATTACAGGGAGCTACCTCTTATGGTAGTGCTTATATAAAAAAAAGAAAGATAATTTATATTATTTCAAATATTGTATATAGCAATAAATATGATATAGCAATAAATATAATTATATTATATAATTAAATTCAAAATTGATTATATACTATGATAAAAAATATTTGAAAAAATATCATATAAAAATAATTTAAGGAAATTATCAAAATTTTATAAAATTAATCTTATATATAGTTAATTTGTATACACATAAATTTTAAAATAATTTAATATACCTTAATATTTAGAAAAAATATAGGCCACAATATGGGTGGGCTTAAAGAGATAATTATCTTAATGTGAACAGTTAAAAGGCACTAGATATAATTATATTTTACTTCAAGAGCCCTTCCAAATTTCAATGTTAATATTAAAAAAATTATTGTATGTGTGTCGTTAGGCTTTAGTTTACCTTATTCAATACTAAGTAATATGCATTGTAGGTGTAGCAACATGGCGAAAATGACACAAACACAATGAGATGATTTTTGAGTTGTGTTTGAGCCCATGGTTCAAGTCCTTTGCAACTTTTGGGTGATACAAATTGCAAAACACATTATCTTGTAGGAGTGCTAGAGTGATATTGATGGAGTGATCAATCTATTTCTAGAAGTCCCTGAGTCATGCATGATGTTGAATACTATATTCTTGAGGGAAGAGAAGAGTATGAAATGAATGTAGAGACATGACATTTGTTCAGGACTCGAGTAAAGAAGAAGAAGAACTTGGAGGAATTTAAGACTTTCATGGGCAACAACAAAGATCTTCTTAATCTAGCCAAAGTCGATAGGGTGATAGAGATTGGTGCAAGAATAGGCTTTCTCCTACACAATTATTTGTAACTGAACATCTTTTGTAATCTATTTTTGATCAATACAAGGAGCTACCTCTTATGGTAGTGCTTATATAAAAAAAAGAAAGATAATTTATATTATTTCAAATATTGTATGTAGTAATAAATATAATTATATTATATAATTAAATTCAAAATTGATTATATACTATGCTAAAAATATTTGAAAAAATATCATATAAAAATAATTTAAGAAAATTATCAAATTTTATAAAATTAATTTGTATACATATAAATTTAAAAATAATTTAATATGCCTTAATATTTAGAAAAAATATAGGCCCTAATGTGGGTAGATTTAAAGAGATAATTATCTTAATGTGAACAGTTAAAAGGCACCAGATATAATTATATTTTACTTCAAGAGCCCTTCCAAATTTCAAGGTTAATATTAGAAAATTTACTGAATGTGTTTCGTTAGGCTTTAGTTTACCCTATTCAATACTATTTGTATTTATGTGGAATACTCATGCCCTTCAATGGATTAGACAAAAAAATAGGTAAATGCACAAAATTGAACAATATATTAGATGCACCTTTTGACCATATTTATTAATTAATTGAAAATAAAAATAAAAATTATAATATTGAGAGTAATTATAGTTAACTTAATTAGTAAATATGAAATTATTAAAAAATTGAACATAAATATAGTCAAATTTTTAAAAATAATTTTTAAAAATAAAATTGTTCTAATAAAAATATTAAAAATAAAATAAATCATATTAAAATTTTAAAATTAAATTATTTTAGTTTTATGTTGAACATTACAAGTGTATGAGATATAATTAATATTTTATTAATTACTTTTAAAAACTTAAAAACTTATTACCATTTATTTATATATAATAATATGAAAATTTATATATAGATATATAATATAGTAATTATAAATAAATAGAAAATTAAATATATTAAAATGTATAATTTATTATTTATATATTATTTGTTATTTGAAAACAAAATTGAATTTATATATTTTAAAATAGAGGCGAAATAAGAGAATACTATTCAAGACAAAATGCAAACGAAATGCCAAATCTTGAGATAAGAGAATATTTATGTTGATCAAGGTTTGCCATTGGACACATATTTATGCACATCGTACCTCTACGTGTAATTGTTTGTACGGTGCTTGCAAAAATTCTATACATTGGGGCAAGTTAATAATGTTGTGTGAAATGGATATTATCGTGAATAATGACAGAGTTTGTACGTTTTTCACACTCGACGGTGGCAGACGGTTCAATCGTCTTATACACTCTCACCCACATTTAAAGCCCCACATTGTCAGTACCGTATTAATGTGTGGGCAGAGTAAATTTGTCAGTGTTAATGCAGGTGCAGAGGAATTACGCGGCTGGCAGAATAGGACAGAGCGATGAAAGGAGAGAGACGGAGAAAGCCAGTTATTATTTTGAATAAAATACATTAACGAATAAAATCAACGGCGACAGACATCTCAATGGTCTTGCACGCCTCTGAGTGAATTTTAACCGTTGATTGGAAAGATCAGGTGGTGCATCTCATATAAAGAGATGCCTTCAGCATAATAACAAAAACAAAATTATGGTATACAGATAAATATGACAAGATCAACAGTTAATGCGCGGACCACTATAAACTTGTATTGTTGAGATGGAATAGAAATGATAAAGACTGCATTAACTACCGCACATGCTCAAGGATTTGGTATCATTGTCCTGCACTAGTGAAAGCCAAACCCTACGGTTTTCTCCTTCTTTTCCACGGAGTGTGGAAATTTGAATCCTTTTGAGAGTACACAATTATTTTTCTCATGGCAATCGAATTAATGAAGTGCTCATTCATATATAATTAGGTGCAAACTTTTAACTATTCGTCGTCCTTTTGGACACAAATTTTCCACAGTACATAATGATATCGTAACAAAATTACGGTATACAGATAAATATGACAAGATCAACAGTTAATGCGCGGACCACTGTAAACTCGTATTGTTGAGATGGAATAGAAATGATAAAGACTGCATTAACTGCCGCATATGCTCAAGGATTTGGTATCATTGTCCTGCACTAGTGAAAGCCAAACCCTATGGTTTCCTCCTCCTTTTCCATGGAGTGTGGAAATTTGAATCCTTTTGAGAGTACACAATTGTTTTTCTCATGGCAATCAAATTAATGAAGTGCTCGTTTGTATATAAATAGATGCAAACTTTTAACTATTCGTCGTCCTTTTTGACACAAATTTTCCACAGTACATAATGATATCATCACAAAACTACGGTATACAGATAAATATGACAAGATCAATAGCTACTGAGTGGACCACTATAAACTTGGGACGCGTGTATTCTGGGTTCAAAGCGGCAGTACGAATTGACTAACATGCGTGTTAGTCGCGTGTTTTCTACTATCAATTTTGCAATAAACGATTGTGACTGGCTAACACATCGCTCCCAGCTGTACGAAAGGTCCGTTTTGGAGCCAGAATAGCCATAGCTGTAAACTTTTATTATTGAGGTGGAATAGAAATGATAAAGACTACATTAACTGTCGCACATGCTCAAGGATTTGGTATCATTGTAGTAGTGAAAGCCAACCCCTACGGTTTTCTCTTCCTTTTCCACGAAGTGTGGAAATTTGAATCCTTTTGAGAGTACAAAATTGTTTTTCTTGTGGCAATTGAATTAATGAAGTGTTCATTCGTATATAATTGGATGCAAACTTTTAACTATTCGTTGTCCTTTTGGACACAAATTTTCCACAGTACATAATGATATCATAAGTTTTTTTTATGAATATCTGTACTAATAAATATTAATTACGCCGAATGTGTCTCTTATATGAGATGGACAGCCTGCATCTTCAAATCCATGGTGGAGAATTGTTTGAAGGTACTGCAAGACCATTGCAGTAATATTGGCCTTTCATTTTTTTCATTTATTACATGCACCACTTTCCTTGTCAACTCCACGCAACTGGGACGGGCTCCTCCAAACCTTTTCATCTATTCTTTCTGACATCTTCTCCAATTTTTGAAAAATTGTGAAGCTCGTCTATTCTACTTATTTTCACCTATTCTCTCTGACACCTCCATTTGATCTGGACCATTTAACAAGATTCGTCCATAACTAAAATAGCTGATATAGATTGAATACATATTCAGTAGGATATTCTTGTCATTGTCAATGATCAAACATACAAGGTAAATGATGATGAGTTGTGTCGGTTGTTGCATTAATGAAAATGGCGTAGTATCGTCTACAACAAAAAATGACGGCCAATTTTTGTCGCATACAAAGAACTGCATGAAAATGTCCAAATTGTACATACATAGTCTCATACATACCACCATTTGTGAAGTGCTCTGCAATCGACCAATATTCTTCTCCCCCATTACATTCTCTTGCACAATACCCACTGTTACTTCGCTTTGATCACAAAACAACATTTTTTCATTTAATAAAGAACAACCCCAACATTATTACCACATGCCCAATGATAGAGCATCATCAAAGACAAATTAAATGAAATGTAACTTAAATTGTGTACACATGGCAATACAATTACAATCGAAAAAACAAAATGATGACTTCTAGATTAGCAAAGTCACAACATAAAAGTCATCATCATTTACCAGGTCATTTACCCTGTATGTTTGATCACTAACAATGACAAAAATATCCTACTGAATATGTATTCAATCTCTATCAGCTGATTTAAATACAATTTGTCATGCACAAGTTCTAGTTGTGCTCACTTCTAACCTCGTATTTGTAAAATCATAATTCCCCTCCTACATTGGCATAATTCTAGAGCTTTCGAATTTTACTAGGTATCATGGCTTTAAAAAGAGTTTGAATTTTAAAACAATATTTTAAATTTTGTATAATATAATTATTAACTTTATTTTTTATTGAATTTTATATTTTTTAATGGTATATATATATATATATATTGTTATTATACATTAGGTTTTATATAATATATATTTTTAAATAAAAGATATATTATAATATATAATTAATTTATAATACTGATTAATTTTTTTATTTTTTTTATTAAATATATTATATGTTAAGCATTTATTTATATTTATTATTTAATATGGTTAGAAGTGAGTCATTTAATGAAATGATGAGTTTTTGTCACTTTATGGCTCGTCATTCATTATTTTGGTTGTTAGTTTCCCATTTTTCAATCCTTGTCATTTATTTTCTCATTTTATCCATTATTTGTTTATAAGAGATTATATTATTATGCTTTAGTAGGGTTTCATAGCATCTTTCCACCAAACTCTATTGGTCGACATCATTGAAAACATGGCACAATATGTGTAGTATAGCATGCAAATTTTTAAGATGGTGTGCAACACAAACCAGTGAATAGCCATCATCATAGAGGATGTTTGTCTCCATTCGACTACTATAATCTCTCTCTCTCCATTTATATATATATCTTTTTCTTTATTTTTTATCTCCTTACCTCTCTCTAAATCTTCCCTCTCTCCCCATCTTTCTATTCCTATCTCTCCCCTGCTTCCTATTGTAAACATAACATGAGCATGTTGGTAATAGAACCTTATTATCTTCTTGATTTAGAGGTTTTATTCCAATCATGTTTGTATCCTTCCAGCTAGGAAAAAATATTTAAAGCTATCACTTCTCCATTGAGACCTTTGTAGCACAAAAAAAATCATTTTCTATATAGCCTACCAATTCACCTTGTATAATTTTTTATATTAAATCAAGAAATCCATTTCATGTATTACACAAATGTACACAAAAAATAGACAAAAAAATCTGAATTAAACTTTTTCGGCGTACCCATTACACACCAAGGTGCAATTGCTAGTTTCTATGTCTTTTAGTTATCATATCATATAAAAATAAACAAGACTTTTTTCTAGTTTTTTTACTAACTAGTATTAATGTAAGTCTCTTCTTAATATTAATTATTGTGACATATAAAAATAACTAGCAATTGCATCTAGTGTGTAATGAGTACGCCAAAAAGATGTGGAAAGTCAGTTATGAAAATTTTTAGTTTTATTTTTGCATACATTTGTGTAGCACATAAGTTCATTTGGAGAAGTGATGGATTCAAATCAATTAAGCATCCACTAATAAATATATAAACATGATTGGAAAGAAAAAAAAAACTTTGAATGGGGAAGATAATTATCCATTACCAATAGGCTCATGTTATGTTTGCAATAGGGAGAGAAGGAACTAGAGGGATAGAAAGAGGGAGAGATAGAGGGAGAAGAGAGAGAAAAATATAAGGCTAGGGAGATAGAGGTAAAGAGGAAGATATGTGTGTGTTTCTGTGCGTGTGTGTGTGTGTATACAAATATATATATATATACATATATATATATACATATATACATATATATATATACATATATATATATATATATACATATATATATATATATATATATACATATACATATACATATACATATACATATACATATACATATATATGTGTGTGTGTGTATATATATATATGTGTGTGTGTGTGCGTGTGTGTATATACACACACACACATATATGTATATGTATACATATACATATATGTATATGTATACATATACATATATGTATATGTATACATATACATATATGTATTTGTATACATATACATATATACATATATATCTATACATATATATATACATATATGTATAGATATGTATGTATATATGTATATGTATGTTATACATACATATATATATACATACATATACATATATATATGTATATATATATATATATATACATACATATATATGTATATGTATACATATATATGTATGTATATGTATGTATATGTATGATAAGAGAATAGGAGAGAATGATAGAAAGGGAGAGATAGATAGAGGATAGGGAGCGAGATAGAGTGGAAAAGTTGGGGATATATATATATATATATATATATATATATATATATATATATATATATATATATATATATATATATATATATATATATATATATATATAGAGAGAGAGAGAGAGAGAGAGAGAGAGAGAGAGAGAGAGAGAGAGAGAGAGAGAGAGCTCTAACAAATTTGAGTTTTCACACTTGGTTGAATAATTGAACTATAATTGTAGTTCATATAGAAAATTCTTGTTTCTATAGTTTAAACTATTTTCAAAGTCTATTATATAATTAAACTCTACAATTATTTTATTGCTAGAGGATGTGTTAGCACATGGAATAGATTGAATACTGGAAAACTCATGAGAACCTTGACATGGAAAGAAGAATAGTTTATATTCATGGTTGAAAAATATAACAAGGATCGGTTGTTAAGCTAATTTCTTGGTTGTGGGTCTTTTGAGATAGTTGTATGAGATCAAGTGATGCAACTCTAGTATGTAAGGGGGTATGATCTTCATTTTATAAATCACATAAAGAGAATTGAATAACATAGCGCATGCAAATGATGTCTCCATGAAAGTGTGTAACTATTCACGGAGTACTTAAACCTAGTTGTGGATTTTCTCTTATCATATTTGTTTCTATGAATGTAGTATGGGTTATATAAATGTGTGACATATTGTAACTATAAGAAAAAAATTGTGATGGTCTTCCACTCTTTCCATGTGGTTTCTTGCAGTATTCAGATGGAATATCTAGTAAGTATGTTCATTTGCATAAAATGTTATTTCAATTTGTATGCATACAAATGTCTAGTTTATACATTATAGTTGTATCTCTCTCTTATTTTCCACTTGTGACTATCTTGTCCATTGGAGTAGACATCAATCTGGATTAGGAATATTTTATTTAATTATTCATTATTGTAAATAGGTCAGAATTAGACTAGAATATTGCATATTGTCTTGATTTAGTATTATAAGTTAGGGAACATACTAAATAACATAAAACATAGAATAGTGTTAGAGAATCATCATATGCATTCTTATAAATTTCCCTTGATATGAAATATTAAGTCCATTCACTTATTTGGATGTTGTAATACTACCATATTTAGGTGCATGTTCAAGCATGTAGTTATCAAGTTAATAAGAAGTTTTAGAAGTAACTAGTTAGCCTTTAACCTAATGATAAAAATCGGACTCGAGCATCTGATGCTTATAAATTCTTTGAGATCAATCATTTCTTTCTTTCATTTCATAGATTTCATGTTAGTCAAACATCTAGGAATGCTTTCCTAAAATAATTTGAGTACTAGGTGAAGGAGAGAATGGCCACTTTTTTATGAATAAGTGATCACCATTTCTATTTAAAGGAGAATAATAGGAAACATATTCACAAAATGTAGTTGGATACAAAAGAAAACCTTAATAGTCCAAACAGGGTAGGGCCAAGATCATAATTAATATAGAATAAACATAAAATCCAACAGGTAGCAAGAACAATAATACCAGAAGGAAATGATGAATCCTAGCCACTTGACTTAAACCCTATACATTAATAAGGTCCAAAGCGATGTCGGGAGAATACCACCCCTCATCATAATTTTTATTAACATCATCACAGAATTAAAAGTAGCCAATGTTTACTAAGGAAACCATTTGAAAGAATGACTAGGTGGCCACCTAGGAGTACCACTTAAAAGCAACTGAAAAGAACCCCCAAAAGCCTAGCCAAGAGAAACATCCTAAGAAGACAAAATTGAACATTAGTAAATGTTGGAGCCAAGGATGGAAACTTGGGAAAACCTTCACAAGAAAGGAAATAATATTTCATGAGAAAAATGAAAAATATGTTGAGATGAGAAATAATGTACACTAGCCTTTCTTGTTAAGGGAAAAGGTAAGAGATGAGAGAACATAGGATGAGGCCATGTGTATCAATAGGATGAGAGGGTAGGTAGAGAGTAGGTAAACATCAACTACCGCTCAACAACCCAACTACAACTAATAAATGCACCTAAAATGATAAACTCCTAAGCTGAACTTAATCTTGAGTAAATAATATTTACTCTAACACCCCCCGCCCCCCTTAAGTGCAACCTAAGGAGAAGAATTATTATGAAAAATGCAATATGATATGATGATGGGTCCTAACAACTAGGCCATATTAGGTACACATGTACAACTAATAATGCAACTTAGAATCTCAAAAAAATGGATAGAAAGAGAAAACCTCAAGGGATAAAGATCTTCTCCAAAAAGAGATAATTCAAATCATGTAGAAGTGAAAGATAAAGTTATGTATGGAGGTATCAATACTAATACCCCCAATAACTACATCAATCACAAGAATCCAATCCATAGGCCCCCCATATGAGGAAAAAAGAGAGACAATGTAGCTCCCCATAATGAATAATCACAAGTAATAATGGTAAGTGACTGGAGACAAAATAAGATCCAAAACTTACACACACCTTTTATCTCATTCGGAAGAGATAAATCCATGTATAGATGCAGGTATGCTTCCCATTTTGGATAGGAATTGGTAGGAAGTGAGATCCACATGAACAATGATGTCTCTAAAAAATGCTCATGTTTTACCTTGTCCATGAAAGATAATGAAGATGATGATGCCACAATCAAATCATGTATATGTCCAAACAAATAAATAAGTGATAAGATCGAACTATGCGAAAACTGATAGAGAGTTCAAGATCCAAAGATGAACATGATATAGAAATATGAATGCAATTATTATCACCATGGAGGAGAGATGGCCCCTCAAATGTATCCTCCAAACTACTCAAAGATTGACAAACAAAATCTGACATACCAAATAGGCTTCCACCTTGCAATCATAAATTTGAAAAATTGAACATGTGTCCTTCAACCAACTGTGAAATACAATGATGTCCCTATTGAATAGGAATTATGGAAGTCTCAAAAGACTTTGGATAAGGAGTCAATAGAATTGAAGATGGATTAACTGTATCTAAATAAGAACTAGGAACCTCTAAAGCAAGTTCATCGTCATCTAAAGTCTTAAAATACTCCAAGGTCTCAAATTCCCTAATAGTGTCACAATCATAGGGTATCTTCTTTGAAGTATGAATAAGCACATTGCAATCTAAAGTGGATCATCTTTCCTGCCACCACTTTCACTTTATGATGCATGTATCACTTCTACATAAAACTTCGGCCTTTAAGAATTCAAACTTTAAACTTTGAACCAAGAACTAAGAGGTTCAAAGGTTCAAGTTCAATTCTGAGAAACAACCAGAACAACGCATAATACTGACTACACAACAAGACAAATGACAGTTAACAAGCAAAGATAAAATCAACACATGACTGATTTTGAACCTTGAACCTTGAATCAAAAAGGTTCAACGGTTCAAGTTCAATAGAAATTGCAACAAAGCGCCCGCCTTACCATAAAACAAAGCCACAAAGAAAATTCCTTAAGTGCATTTTGAGCTTTGAACCTTGAACTTTGAAAAGGTTCAATGACTCAAGTTCAAAGAAAGGAAACATAAGACCGAAAGAGGAAAGAAACACCAAAAGGTAACCTCCGATTTTGAAATTTTAATGAAAATTGGGGGGGATGCTAACAGTGTTGTAATAGATTTTATAGATTCTTGTATTGTATCTTCTATAAATGAGGTGTGTGAAGAAGAGGTTGTGCATTAGAGTCTTATGGCTATTTAGTTACCTCTGAATCTCTAATTAATAGTACTCCTGCAAAGAGATTTCTCTGGAAGTATATTCTAATCTTTTTTTTTTATTGTGGAATAATATATTGGGCAACTTTTGGAGTGGGGTTTTTCCCCATAAAGGGTTTTCCCCACATAAATCACTGTGTTATGGTTTAAACATTATTATATCTATTTCCATTTTTAATAAATTTTGTGATGAATTATAAAATTTGTTGCATTACCCTCTTCTCAAGGTTAGTGTAGGAAGTTATTATGCTACTTAACTTCCTTACAAGTGGTATCAGAGCTTGGTCACCTTTATTTTTAGTTGTGTTGTTGGATTTTTTGAACTAATCCATATTCGAGTGGGAGATTTTGTAGACGACACTTTTTTATCTTGTTGCAGGAATTTTTAGATGGTACGTTCTTCAGGGAAAATAGAGGTGGAGAAATTTAGTGGAACAAATTTTGAGATGTGGAAGCTGAAGTTGGAAGATCTACTAATTGATCGAGATATATGGGATGTTGTTGATGCAAATGTCCAAAGGCCCTCAGATCCACCTGTGATGGCTTAGTATGATGTTATGGATCAAAAAGACAAGGATCTAATTAGAATGTGCTTGACAGACTTTGTTCTGATCAATGTCCATGAAGAAAACACTACAAAGAAACTATCAGATAAGATTGGTGAAATGTATCAAGCAAAATCTTTATTAAATCAGATTTTCTTGAGGAAGAAATTGTATTTCTTGAAGAAGGAAAAGGGTGGAAGAGTTGCAAACCACTTGGAAGAATTCAATATGTTGATGGCTCAATTAGTATCTGTCAGTGTTAAGATGAACAAAGAGGAGAAATTCTAGATCTTGCTTTCTTCTTTGCCTAATTCGTGGGATTCTCTTGTTATGGCTATCAGTAGTAATTCTGTTATTTTAAATTTTGAAGATGTGGTGGGTGCTCCACTTGGTGAAGAGATGCAAAGGAAGGTAGCCCACAATTAGAAGGAAGCTCTAACTATTCATGGAAGACCTAATGAGAAAGGAAACAAGAATGAGAAGCCCAATAAGTCTAAATCGAGAGGAAGATTGAAATCTCCTGGAAAGTCCAAAGTCATTTGCTAGAATTGCGATAAACCAGGTCACATCCGTAAGGACTACAAAGAAGAAAAGAAGAAAAAGAAGAACATTGATTCTGATTCTGAGTCCCAGAAGGAAGATGGTGATGCATTTATTGCATCTTTGGTGAATCATGTAGGTAATGATGCCTAGTTAATTGACTTAGATGCATCTTTTAATCGAGGTAAAGTTAGAATCATATTTTATGATGGTAGAATAAAAAGGATTAATGGTGTGTTGCATATCCCTGGATTAAAATGAAATATGTTATCTGTGAGCAAAGTGATAAATGCGGGTGTGTAGGTAGTCTTTTCTAGAAGCAGGATGTAAGATGATTAAGAGTGCTACGATAATTGCTAGAGGTGTCAAGTTTGGCACTTTGTATAAGTTCGATGCATACACTGCTGAGTGTAATAGAACCACCTTCAGTAGATGGAAATGGCTTTTGGGTACCAATGGGTTCTCTTCTAAAGAAGAAAAGTTACTTGCAGAGAAGACTATGTTATGGTACCAAAGGCTGGTCACATTGGAGAAAAATGGTCTAAGGATCTTGAAAAATAAAAACCTTGTTGAAGGTTTGAATGATTGTAATCTTGAATTTGATTTCTCTGAGCATTACATTTATGGAAAACAAAATCGTGTTCAGTTTTACTTGAGTTCTCATTAAACTTGTCATTTTTTTGATCTTATTCATTCTGATGTGTTTTGTCCTATAGATGTTTTTTAGGTTGGAAAATCCACATATTATGTTTCATTTATTGATGATTTTAGTAGAAGGACATCGATATATTTTGTAAAGAGTAAATTTGAAGTTTTCAGTCGATTTAAAGAATTTAAAGTAATGGTTGAGTTGTAGACTAGAAATAAAATTAAATGTTTGAGGACTGATAATGGCCGTGAATTTTTCTCTAATTGTTTTAATAGATTCTCTAAGGACTATGGCATTAACAGACAGAAGAGAACTCCATATTCTCCGTGCAACAGAATGGAGTTGTAGAAAGAATGAATAGGACACTGATGGAGAAGGCTAGGAGTATGTTGAGTGGTGCTAGTTTAGAACAAAAAAATTGGGTTGAAGTTGTTGCCACTACGTGCTACCCAATTAAGAGGTCTTCTACATCAGCTCTTGTTGATAAAAAGCCTATGGAAGCATGGTCAGGTCAAAAGCCTTCATTGATACATCTTAGAGTTTTTCATTGCAAGGCATATGCACATGTGCCAAAGGAGAAGTAGACAAAGTTGGAGACCAAGGTTGTGAAATGTATCGTCATCAGGTATAGTTATGGTGTGAAAGGATACAAGGTTTGGGAGCCTATTGCACAAAACATAATTCATAGTAGAATTGCTATTTTTTAGAGAAATTAAGTCTCCTTGTGTTACATTGCAGCTAGAATGGACTAAAACTGAAGATGTGATTCAACTCCCATCTACACCTCAAAGAGTTGAATCGAGACCCCTAGATAGGCAAGAAGTTGAGGAGAGCTCGTCGAGGTATGAATCTTCAGAAGAGGAGGAAGAACCTCCAGCTTAGCTTGTTTGAAGGTCTACAATACATAGACAACCACCTAAAAGGTATTCACCTAATGATTGGAGATGTATTTTTTCTGTGAATACTAATGTGGATGAACCAAAATCTATAGAAGAGGCATTAGGTAAGAATGATGCATAATCGTGAAAGATTGCTATGGAAGAAGAAATGGTAGCTTTAAAAAAGAATGATACATAGGATCTTGTACCATTGCATGAAGGACGAAAGCCTGTTGGTTGCAAATGGGTGTTCAAGAAAAAGATTGGTTCAAATGGAAGCATTGAGAAGTATAAAGAAAGGCTGGTTGCAAAAGACTACTCTCAGTTTGAGGGTGTTGATTATAGTGAGATATTTTTACTGTTGCCAAAATGATATCCATTAAATTTTTCCTTTCTATTGCTGTTGCTTATGATTTAGAGGTTGAGAAAATGGATGTGAAAACTACTTTCCTTCATGCTAATTTGGAGGAGGATATTTATATGACACAGCCAGAGCACTATGTGGTGAAAGGTAAAAGTAATTTGGTCTATAAATTAAAGAAATCTCTGTATGACCTCAAATAGAGTCCTAGGATATGGTACAAAAAATTTGATACATATGTGTTGGTTTTTGGATTTGAGCAATCTAAATCAGATCATTGTGTTTATTATTAAATTGATAGTGATCATTTCTTGTACATTGCATTGTATGTTGATGATATGTTATTTATTGGTAAAGGGAAAGGTATGATTTCAGAACTAAAGTCTCAACTCACTGCTAAATTTGAAATGAAAGATCTTGGTGCAACAAAACACATTCTTGGGATGGAAATTAGAAGAGATAGAGTGAACAGAAAGCTATGGGTAGGCCATTATAAGTATATGAATTCAGTGTTACAGAGGTTCAACATGCAGGATTGTAGACCTTTGTGTGTTCATTTTACAGGTGCAACAAAATTATTTGTTGCAGATTGTCCTACATCCCCATCGAAGATGCAAGACATGAGAAGAGTTCCTTATGAGAGTGTAGTTGGAAGTTTGATGTATGCTATGGTCTGTAGTAGACCAAACATTTCCCAAGCAGTGGGAGTTATGTCTTGATATATGTCTAATCCTTGTAGAGTTCATTGGGATGTAGTAAAAAGAGTCTTTAGATATTTGAAGGGTACCTTAGAGTATTCTTTGTGTTATCATGGTAATTCAGTTGAAGATGTTATTTCCCTTGATATTCATGGTTATGTGGATTCAGACTGGGCAGGTGATATTGATAGAAGAAGATCCACTAGTACTTATGTGTTTACTTTATTTGGTGGTGCAATTAGTTGGCTTAGTAAGCGATAAGTTGTGGTTTCTTTTTCCACTATTGAAGCAGAGTATATGACAGCTACTTGTGCTTGTAAAGAAACCATTTGGCTTAAGAGACTATGTTCCGACATTAGAATAAAACAAGTAGCCATGATAGTTTATTGTAACAGTTAGAGTGTAATTTGCCTAGCTAAGAACCCGATATTTCATGCCCGGACCAAATACATTGATGTTCAATATCATTTTGTCAGAGATATGGTCAAAGATAGTAGGGTGAAGCTAGTTAAGGTAGAAACTTTGATGAATGTTGTAGATTCTTTAACTAAGGCTATGAGCAAAAAGAATTTCAGATGGTGTTTGGAGTCTACGGGCCTCATGACCCCTAGCAATAGATTTATTGTGTTGATACTCCCTTTTCTCTTGCAAGGTGTTTGACAAGTGGGATATTTGTTGAGAAAATGGTATCTCAACCTTGCATTTACATGAAGTTACTATTTATAGTAAGTTTTCATTTGAGCATGAAATAGTGTGAAATTTTCCTTGAAGCTTCTAGTTGGCTAGATAAGCATTTTGGTAAAGTTACATTGCAAGATTGCAACTAGTTTTGAAGATATTAAATTTTCTATTTTGGAGGGGTCCAATGAAAGGTTTAAATTTGATTTTTAGGACTTTAGAGGCCCCAAAATGCCTTGAAAAGTGGGCATAAATGGTGTAGCAATTTACGAGGCAATGGAGCACTTTGCAAGCTTTTCGACACTGCAAACAGATCGTCAATCAAACATATGGTTATGAAGTTATGGCCTCCAGAAGTTTGTACTCCTGAAATAGGAAATATAAAATACATTGGACACATAAATGAGTTGTAAAAATCGAGGGACATGTCATAAGAATCTAGAAGGGAGATAAGGTTGGCTACACCTTGTTGGGTGGTTTTAGCCCATGGTTTTGTAAAACCATTTGATGGATTCTTGTATTGTATCTCCTATATATGAGGTGCATGAGTAAGAGGTTGTGTGTTAGAGTATTATGGCTATTGAGTTACCTATGAATCTCTAATTAGTTGTACTCTTGCGAAGAGCTTGCTCTGGAAGTATATTGTAATCTGTTTTTTATTACAGAATAATATATTGGGCAGCTTTTGGAGTGTGGGGTTTTTCTCCCAAAAGGATTTTCCCCACATAAATCACTATGTTGTGGTTTGAATGTTATTATATCTATTTCTATTTTATGTAACTACTATGATGATTTGTAAATTTTTTTGCATTACCCTCCTCTCAAGGTTAGTGTAGGAAGTTGTTCCGCTACTTAACTTCCTTACAATAATCATGGAATAGGGTTAGCATAATCAAGATGCCATCATAACCTCATAAGAAATATAATCAATACATGAATAATAAATGCATCTAGATCACTACACATAATTTTGATCAACATATTAGTTCAGGACATAAATTTATCCACATAAATCACGATGAATGCACTAATGTCAAAGAGACTATCAGAGAACAAATCTACATGTGTTTATCACATCGTCTCATAAAAGATGAGTTAGGGAGGGGCACTACAAGGTACATACAAACAGTTGCATTTACAAATTTCTTATCCTATGCCTCCAATTAATAAGAATGAATAAGCTCATCATTCCTTTCAAAAGTTTCAAAAATAAAACAATAATTTTATCAAAATCAATAATAATTATTTCAATCATATTGATATGCACAAGTGGCCACTATAATGTTAGGTGTGGTTCCTTTATCATCAATATTTACACATCATAATTTTACTCCTCTTTCCAATTCATTGCATAGTATCATGCTTAGATTGATTAATGCTAATGTGATGAATCTTCCTCCTATTGGACCCATAGAACCATCTAAGACTTTCCAAAATTTCTTTCATCCTAAAGCCTTTTTCCATTACCATTGTCAAGCTAGAAATGATAATAAGAAGTGTTATAAATTGAAGCATGTATCCTGGGATCTTATTGATTCTAATTCTTTAATTGTGGAAGGTGTGAATGATAAAGAAAATAAATCCATGGCACCTCTTGATAAAAATTTAAGAATCTTTACCAATCCTTTGCCTTCTCACTGTACCAATGTGTTGAACCTAAGGACCCAAGGTATATGACTCCCGATGATATGTGTATAAAACCCAACTGTGTTGTGAACCTTATTGAGCAACCTTAGCCTAAACCTAACAATTGCATCACATTTGACTCAAGAGAGATTATTGATGCACATGATGGACCATTATATATTACAATAAAAATTAAAGGAAATCTCTCACAAGGAGTGTTATTTGATCCAGTATGTATGTCAAATATTATTATTGAATAATATCTTTATACGAAATAACTATATGCAAATACATATGACAAATCTGATGTTATGCTTAAGGTGCATGATGGTTTCACTTATCCCACTATAGGTTCCATAACCCTTCTTGTAGAGATTGGTAAAAAGTGTTTAGATTTTACCTTTGTCATCATCCATACCTATGGCCAATTTAATGTGAATTTCGGACACCCTTGGCTTAATTCCATAAAAGCTATCCCTTCAAGCATCCACAAATGTTTCAAGTTCCCTCACAATGGGCATATTATCATGATTAATTATAGCCTTTATTATCCCTTATCAAGATGTACAAACATCATCCTTGATTGATTTTGTCCTAAAAAAAATGAACCTCTACAACGTCGTCAAGATGTCCTTTTTTATTTTATCAAGAATTCAAACATGAGAGGATATTAGCCTTAAGTAAACCTAATGATTCTTCACATATTGATATGGATATTCATCCTTTGCATCTTTGAATTTTACTTCTTTCTATCCCTCCTATTCCTCTTATATATGTCGTGGTCCCACCTCCTACATCTTATAAAGGTCAAAGAGAGAAGCACCCAACATCTTATATCTCTCAAACTAGTTAGGTTTCTTTAGTTCCTCCTTCTACAAAGGAAGAAAAGAAGCCTATGTTGATTCATCCCCAACCTTCACAAGTCTCAAGTAAAACCAAGATTAATTATAGTGCGAGAGACATCTAGTGAAGACTTCATTTTGAGGCTTGTGAGCTTTCTTTTGAATCCATTTCCTCTCCTAATCCATTGAGTTTTGAATTGGGCCTACCTGCGCACCCAACCTTTGTGTAACTGTAGACATCATAAACTAAACTTATCTAAGCAAAATGATTCTTCTTCTTTTCCTTTGTGCATTAAAGATCCTATTGTGATTAATATGGATGATGATGTTGATGCTAATAGTGTGGATACCAATTATTTTGATGATATGTGTAAAACCAAGATAAATTGTAGTGTGAGAGTTTGACGATGCAAACATCAATCCAAGGCTCATGAGCTTTCTTTTAAAACTTCCTCCCCTAATCCATTGAGTGTTGAATTGGCCCCCTTGCCGAACCTTTGTGTAACCCTATAGAAGAGCTTTACCTTAATAAACGACATCAAAAGATAAACTTATCTATACAAAATGATTATTTTTCTTTTCCTTTGTGCATTAAAGATCCTATTGTGATTAATATGGATGATGATGTTGATTATGATACTATGGATCTACTAATGATTTTGTTTATATGTAGATGTTATTGAGGCTAATCATGAGCTATCTTTGAGATTTGAAGAGCATTAAGCCTAACTCCTAATTATAAATAAACTAATTTATCATTAGAGCATGGTAATTTTCTATAACTTTTAGTAGCTCTATCTACTATGATTCATATGGCTCATCTTACTTTTTGTTCACTATCCTTAAATAATGTTAAAAAAGATAGGGTGGGGAATATTTTCTAGATTAGCTTCACTTGAGTAGTGGATTATTTTGTGTGTTTTCTCAAAATTGATGTGTTTTCCTCATGATGTTATGCTTATGTATCCTTATGTTATGTTAAGCTCTCTTTGGATGGCTCGTGTTTCTCCATTTGTAGAAGTAAATGAAGGAACCAAACCTATTGTGTGATTCTCCTATTTTTATGTCAATTACTCTATATTTTATATTCATGGTGTGTTGTACATGTGCTATTATAGTAAATGCACCTTTGTGTTTTCTACTTGGGGATGATGCAAAGAATTAAGATCTCTCTTTTTGTTCTCTTCCATGTTAACCTAAAATTACTTGTATTGTTCATCTTATGTACTCTTCTTCTATTGTTCTTCTAGTTCCACTATGTTTGGCGGTCACAACAATTCATTACAATCATACTTGATATACATTAATTTTTTGATTCACATACTGATCACAATTAGTGGATGTCTTATGTGCTCCTTTTATTTTTGTGTGAGCCACCACCTTTAATTTTGTCATTCTTGGAGGCACCATTATAATGTGCTTTTATTTTGGATGCATCTATCCTACCATAAAAAAAATTCTTCCAGTAGGGCATGTGAAATCACTCCAACATAGAGGCATACATACTTCTCTTTTCTACACTTTGGGCACATGCTACATAGGTTTAGTTTTTACACTTTACTCACACACCATGACATGTTTAGTGTGTGTTGGAGCACCCATTTTGCAGTTAATTTGTTTTTCAAATTATTTAGCAAGCTAAGGATTTTCTTTGTAATGTTCCTTTGTACCAACATGACTCATCCCATGTGTTGCTCCTTTTATCTTTATATTCAACTAATAAGATTATAAGTCCCTAGGGGCTTGGTTTTTTTTGCCTCTTTAATATCTTAATAATAAAAAAATGATGCTATATTTTTTACTTTACCAAGAGTATGCGAGTAGGTTCATATTTCTTCTAAAGTGGTTATTGAATGTAGTGCCATAAATTATACCCTTATACAATTTCATACTCACTTGGGCCTCACTTTTAAATTTATACCTTCTATGTCCTAATTATGTTTGATTCTACTCACACTAGTTCCAAATCTACAACCCTCATCTCCTACTAATCTTTGGCATTTAATTAAGCCCAACTGGATTAAACAAGGACCCCTAGTGCACTTTTCTTCCTAGACAAAAATGCCTAGTGCCCTTATCTAGACCAAAAGGGTTTGTTATTTAACCCTCCAACACTCAATAAATTTTGAGTAAGAAACTATTTCCTATGTTGTCTTTCTTAATTTTCAATATGTTTCATGAAAGTGGGAATAAAAGCAAATCTTACCCCCTTATTTAAAACATCATTCAATTTTTAATTCAATCCATATCAAGTAAATTCAAGTGAGAAAATAATCAAGCATCATTACAGTAGAGAAGGAGAGTTCAAGTATTCATAATTCAAGCATTCAAGATTCAATTCGTTATCATTATTTTATGACAACATCAACCTTTCCATGAAGACATCAAGACAAAGAAGATTCAAAAAGGTATAACATTTCAATTAACAATTTCAATTTTAGATCTATCCTCCACCCTAACAAGGCATGCTTTCATTTTCATTTCAATTCATCATGCGGTTAATTCCAAACATGGGGTTTTGACATATGAAAACCCCTATTAGTCCAACAAAAATTTTCCCTCTTATTTTTTCAAGTGATAGGATCCAAAGACAACAAAAATAGAAATGAAAAGAGGAAAATGAGATGTAGAGGACTTAATTTAGAAGAAGTAAAAATAATAGGACAAGGGTACCTATCATCAATATTCAACACTTTTTTTAAAACAATCAAAGAGATACTTAAAACAACACCATGCTTGTAAAACTATTTATGTTGTCTACATTTGACAATATTGGTACCTAAAAACCTAGTATCTATATCCTAGTTTTTAGCCACATGTTCTTATCTTCTCCCCATTTTGAGAGGTGTGGTTCATGTCTACATATCTATTAGATAAAACTATGTCTGCATGTTGATTATTGTCAATTTTGCATCGTCAACCCTACTTCTCGTATTCAATTTATATCATTTCAATGGTCACTTTATATTCAATCAAGAAGTACTAAATTCATCTTATGCTCAACCCTTTCCTAATAAGTTTGAGGTTGAGCCTATTGAGTTCACTCTCCTTCGAAATTTGATTATTGTAAAATTTGGTTTAATTCCTAGTTTGTTTGCGTAGACTAGTGAACACCCATTTCTAACATTATGACATATTGAATGACTTGAAATTTGAACATGAGAATAATCATGAAAACTATGTACTAAATATGATCATGATAGGAATAAAATGGGTAGGAATTTACATTTTTTTAATATATTTTTTTATATCCCTAATATTTTTACTTATAAGGCAATACTTAGTCATTTGCATGTATAAATTAGGATGTTTTAGTTACAAAAATGTGAGACAATATATTTCTTTATTGTTATGAGGAAATAAATATAATTTTATCAACATGATAAAAGTAGATATTAAGGATTGGTAAGAATGCAAAAAAGGAGATGGGTTTTCAAAAGTGGTCTTTCAAGTCCTCTACAAACAACTTTACATGGATCAATAAATGGATTTTTTTTCATTATAGATATTTTATCAAGATAGTGAAGTTTTTTTTGATATACAACATAATATTATATTATGTCAAAGGCTCGGGATCCAAGGGGTTCTTGGTTAATCTAAGCTCTAATAAAGTAATCAGAGGAGATAATGGTCACACAAGGGTCTTGTAGCTATTTTAAACTAAATTAGTTATTTTACAACTTTTGGGAATACCATGACCCTTCATAATGAATCACTAGTTATCACCAATATCCTTCTATTGTAATTTAGATTACTTTATAAAATATAATTAAGATGTTAATTATTCTAGGGGTTCCATATTAATTATTGTGTGACAAGGGTTTTTGTGATTGAGATATATTCATTCTTTTCAACCAAGTATTCCTTTTGGATGACACATTTGGCTTACCTCATCTAGGTATGTCTATGTTAAGGTTGTAATAGAAGTGATTACAATCGTAACAAATTTTGAGTCATAAGTAAGTTTGAAGGGTTCTCTTGTTTGCTATAATATAAATAGTATATTGATATCAATAATAACAAACTATTCTACATGGTATACACCAAGGAAATAGGGAGGTAGTTTAAATATAATAGTGCATGCAAGTGTGGTATCAAAAATATAAATTTGAGGTTTGATATAAAATTAGGGATCTGTATTAGTAGTCCTTGACTTTTGATGCTATGAAATTGGTTCATTTAGTAAATTCTCAAGGTAAATTTCAAAGATTGAATCCCCAGGTATACGATTAGTGATGCCCTGCAAAATGGACAAGGTTAGTCTGAGATAAACAACACATAAGACAAGAAACCATTAGTGTTAGTCAATCAAAAACTAATCTAAACAGGCATACCAAGAGAGATGCTAAAAACATGAAAGCATATTTAACTAAAGAAGCAAATATGATGAGGTATCTCCAAATACCTCCTAACATGCTCTTAGCTCCTTCTCCCTTGTTCCTCTCCTCTCCAAGTTCCAAAATAGTGTAGCTCTTAGTAGCTTTTTGCACTATGGATGCTTATGGAAGATTGAGATCAAAATATTGCTCTAAATGGGCATAAAGAAGCTAATATTAAGCTATTGATACTAAAATTGATTTATTTTAACCAAAATGACAAATACATGAGTTTGCTATGCTAAATGCTCTCTTAAAATGTCTATAGGTTAAATGCATACAAGTTTTCAGGATCTGGATTATGAAGAAATGGGCTCTATTTATAGGGAAAATGGAGCAATGGATGGTTGAGATTGAGCAATCTCAACAAGGGTCAGGATTGAATGATTTCAAATCCATGTGAGGGCTTTCAACCCAATCCCAGGATGACAAGTGTCAATGTGAGATAGGTTGAGAGGGGAGGGAATAAGCATTAAATGCTTGATATGACCTTAGGATTTTAAAGTCAAGGTTGGTTGAATGAATAAACTCTTTATTCAAAGAATAAAGCTTTTATTCAATGGATAAACTCTTGTGCAAATGTGAAATGGATGAATATGGTCAAAACAATAAATGTTTGGGGAGACAAGTTTGAAATAACCATAAATGGTTATGTAAGAGCCATAAATGGTCATGTAAGAGCCATTAGTGGTCTTGGAAGACTTTGGGGGTTAATTTGTTGAACACACAAAGCATTAAATGCTTTTCAAAGACTTTGGAGTCTTTGAGAAGTGACTTCATTTTGCTTAGGAATGTGACAATAATTAAGGGATGGATTAGGCTAATTAGGAAGGGGTTAGAAGAATCTAGAAGGGGATTAGATTTTGCAAGTGGATTTGGTGGGTGAGGGAAAATAGGATTTTATTAAAATAAAAATTCATTTATTTCAATAAATGTGTGGAACTTGCATTTGTAGGAAAATGCAAGTGGGGGGGGGGATAATGATTTAAATAAATGTTTTATTTAATTTATTTAAAAGAGGAAAAGGGGATTTTAATTAAATAAATAGATTTTATTCATTTAATTGATTGGAATTTGATTTAATGAATTAATTAAAATAAATTGAATAATTTATTTAATTAATAAGAGAATGTTTGGAGATGAATTAATTAAATATTAATTTAATTAACTGATGGCTAGAAGATTTTTAATCAAATAAATAGCAAATATTTATTTAATTAAGCTGGACAGATTTGTGTGACTACAATTAGTAATCCACAAAAGGATTGATAAAGACAAATAAATGTTATTTTTATGTCAATAATTGTTATCTAGATAAAATTGCAAATACAAGTTATATTTATTATCTGAAAATGTATGGGAACATGTGATGATATAGATAATACATTATCAAATGAATGCGGTTCAGTGGTGGTGTACATAGATGAAAGATAAAAGACTCAACCCAATTATATACAAAATTGTGCACTATTTAAAAATACCTATAGTAATTGTGTGGAATTTTCCAAATAAAATTGACACCAATCTAGATGAATATTGAAATGAATGTAGAAATTTTACCATTGAATTAGTATTCAATCCAAATTTAGTATTAACTTAAGAAAAATATGAAAAAAAAATCTTACAAACAACCCAAACAGACATAGTCCACAAAGAATGACGAGAAGGAAAAATGGATAGTAGTATCAACAATATGAAATAGGTAAAAGAGAGTTGTCAAACAATTTATATAATAGGAATAGAGCTAACGGAGAATAGACACAAAAGCACATATCAAGATAAAGAATCAATAGTAATACATAAATAGTGTGTTCCATGATTTGGGGGTTATAAAAGAAATCAAAATGTTTCATAGTGAATAGTTGAGAGAGAAAAAAGAAACTATTTACTTATCAACTGAATTGCATACTGAGTTATCCTTATGCTATAATCACTTATGAACAAATAGGAATTGAGCTAAGATGTATAGAAGGAACATCATTCAAGTAAAGGAAATATTCTCTTATAAATGGAGATATAAACATAAATAGAAATTCCAAATTCTTAGAAGATGTTATTTAAATGTGGCTATGTTAGGTACTATTGGTGAACTTATGTTAGTCTAATGAAATATTTTCAGCTTTCTAGAAAAACCAAAAACATAAAAGGAAATACTATTTTCAAATGAAATAGATAGAGTTAAATAAAAGAATTATTATTTTTCAAAAATTCAATTTCATTAACTTAAAGAAAGTGGAAAAAAGGATATAAAAATATTATATAATATTTATTTCAAATATTCAATTCACAATATATTGATTTGTATTTTACTAAAAGATTCAATATGTCTTTATCTTCCAAGAAGATAAAAATAAGAAAGTGGACATATAACTTATAAAATTCTAAAACATTCAATATCGACATAAAATGAAATGATAATATATTAAAATAGGACAATTACATGAAGGTAGAAAACAAGAGCGAATGTTTCTATTTACAATCTCATGCCAACATTCACTATCCATTTTATAGAATACAAATTTCTACTACTCCAAATATTGCTAGAGTAGATCTATCATTTAGGTGTACACACAAAACAATAATTAGTTTGTTATGATTTTATGCTAGTTATATAGTTAAAAACTATTTGATAGTCATGAAATGAGAAAACCATTTGAATAAAACAACAATTAATTTGTTATGATTTTGTGCTAGTTACCTAGTTGAAAAATATTTGATAGTCTTGAAATGAGAAAACTAATTTTTTTAATGAGAAATGAGATTCAACCATGAAAAGATGTGGCTACCAATGATTTTGATCATGGAGTGTCTTTAATAGAATTGGTTGCAAGTAACACAAATTTTTAAATTTGGAAGGTGCTTATTCATTAGAGTCTATGGGAGGATAAAAAATCATAGAGAACAAGCATATGGCTTGATACCTCTGAGAAACATTGAATAACTAAAACATAAAAGGAAATGATGGAATAGTAATCTGGAAGGACCAGATATTCATGGAATAGATCTAGCGTCTAGGCATAAACCGAAATAAATAAGCAGTTTTTAAAATGATTCTAAGCTACACACCCGAATTTGAACATTTGTTAAATAAGCAAACGACCTGTACAACCGCTAGTGACAGAAGGGAGATTCCTCCAAGAAGAGAAGCGACTAACCATGGCTTAGCGCAGTGGGCGCTCCAAAATTGAGCCCACAGAACCCTCCACCATTTTCTTCGGTAAGCATTTATAGATTCTGAAACCTTGTCAATCGTTTCATAACATGGTATGTCGGTTGCCGGAACAGTGATAGTGTTCCAGAGCCGAGCCACATCTTCGTCGCTTCCAAGCTTATTGGCGATGATGCCTCGTCGCCTCAAACGAGCCACGTCCTCACTGGTGTTAATAAGGTCGTTCATGAACACCACATACCTCGTTATTATTTTCTTTTTATCCTCCCATTGCGTCTCCATCACCAAAAGGTTTCTCAGTATCACCTCTGACCTGTCGTCTACGGTGAACTTAGGCAGGTGCAGTGTTGACTTGCTCTCATTGAAATGTATGTGGCTGATTCCTTCGCCCTTCAATGCCTTGAATTTCACTCCTATCCTATGCAACTCTTCTATAGTTGGAACGTGACGGCCATCCTCCTCTGCTCTACCCCGCAAGTAAGTTAGATAGGATTCCCTCATTAACCAGATGAGAAACCATACAAACCATATGATTAAAACAGGAGAAATGAGAAGAACAAATATTACAACAAATACGAACTTTAGTATATTAATTATATATTTGAATAGCTTCTTTTTGTTTCTCTGACCATCTCGCCATGCAGGCAGGAGTGCGTTACCGTCAGCTTCATCTATAAGATTTCCCTCTGTATCGTCTCTAGTAGGAGACGGGTCTTCTATATTGTCGATCATATATTTACCAAGCATCTGGAGGATATGAATTCTGTTCTTGTAGGTCGGTCTAGCAACTTCCGCCCTTACCTAAATAGGAGATAATTTTATCAATGCAGACTCAAACCAGTTATCTTCCCAGCCCCTGAGATCGTCTAAAATCCAGAGTGGCAACTGATTCTCCAACTTGAACATATCTTTCACTATTTCGTTCAACAAAGGGTGGTGGTTGTCCCTCTTAAGAATATGCTGCAACATGGTCTTCTCTCCCTGAGTCGTTCCTGTCCCTTCCTGATTTCTTCCATCTTCAAAACTGTGGAGGATTTCTAGAAGGAAGCAACCGTCTCTTGCCAACATCCAGGAAAGGCCAACATCCCTATCTTCTTCAGGAAATCTGCCGATGACTTCTATGCCATAGATTTTCTCTAAGCGCTCCATGTGTTTGCTCTTAAGATTCTCCACCAACGATTTGAACTGCCCATAAAATTTGCGGGTGACTTCTGACTTGAAATTTTCCGAGTCACTGAAATTTTCTGAGCGACCAAAAAGAACAAAATGTCGAGGACCGAAGGAGATCTGTTTAGGATGGTAGAATGCCTCTGTCTGGTCATTCTTCAAACACGATGGAACAGCATAAAGGACTTTCTTCTCAAGAACTGCAGGTGCGGCCACTAAACTGTCTTCGACGTCACGTGTCCATTTCATCCAAACGCTCGTGTTGGCCATATTTCTGCAACGCAGCCCAGATATTTTGCTTCACTTGCTCAGGTTTTTGAAATAATGCTACCACCGCACTAATTAATTCTAAATTAACGTGTCCAAATGTTCTGTTATGCGCAAAGTTGAAACTTATGAGGGGTCGGACTGTTTACATCGAAATTGCAATAATTGGGCCCAATAATTGAGTCGCGACATGTTTTCTGACGTAATAAACACTCTATTTGACGGGAAATTTTGGCATTTTATTTTGACGGGTAAATTTCTGTCGCGTCAGTGTCCAAATCTGAAACATCGAGGAACCCGCATGTTAAAATCGTACAGTGCAAACTACAGGTCGTTGTCTCTCTTAAGACCAACACCGGTGAAGGTGACTTGTGACGAACACACGGGAAGGTTCGTCCTCTCAATGTGGCATGTTCGTCTACCTTTCATTAGAGATTTTTATATGTCGCTGATATGGTGAAGAAGTCTAGTTATCATTCATGTTTTAATTATCATTCATTAGATTTTGCTAATTAAAAGTCCACTAAAAAAATCATCTAGTGGGCTAATAGCTATTCATTGGTATATCTAGTAGGTTGAAAAAAGTTAGTAATTAAATCAATTGTGCAACTTTATTGGTACCAATAACACACATTTATTGGGACATTTGTTTAAAAGTACTAGATCAATTTGCAAAATTTTTGGTAGTCAAAATGAATGTTTAACGACTCACTAAGGAATATATATGGGATGTTGATTCAAATGACCACTTTTCGACACTTGTGTTCACAACAAATCTCACAACATTTATCATAACTACCCAGAATTAAAAAAAATAGTTATAAGCAATAAAGTCACATACGAAGCCAACAAAAAAATCATCAAAATCCATAGTACCATTTAGAAGTTGAGGGTGTGCGAAGTTAGCTATAACATCTATTTGTAGCCTTCCCTTAAATATGCCATAAAGATTAAACATTTGAGTTGCACAATTACATATAGTCATAGTCACCAACAATATAAAATTTGTCAATTAATACGTACATGGTCACCTTTTTATTATCTTAATGGAGTAGTGTAATAAACATTTGTTGATTGACACAGTCACTTAAAATTCAAAGGAAATTTTTTTTTGTGGAGTTGATTTTTTATAACTAGACTCTCAAATGTAAAATCTAATTGAAATTATGCACAAGGGCACTCTAAACACATTTGAGGTTTTTTTTTTTTTGGATGCAGGGAGTTCAAAAGTGAACACTTAGAGTCTAGATACCTACTAATTCTTTCCACAAGGTTAGAATAAGTGAAAAGTTTTACAAACAAAGACATTAGTTATAGATTTGAATATAATGAATGTTGTTGGTTTCTTACATGATTTCATGTTTACAATTAGTTAGACATATGAGGTAAGTGTTCAAAGGTGTAACTCTATTATAAAATATCTATTCAACATGTGACTGCATCATTGATAGCAACCTAGGACATTTAGGATTGGAAGACTTCTAGATCAAGGTGAATGGAACCAGAGCTACTAACAAGACTAAGAGAATGGCTAATAATGGTATTCTTGAAGCAAGAAGATTCCACACAACCATTGAATGTCCAAGGTAATGGTATTTACAAAAAAATAGAATGTAGAATAAATAATATTTTCCACTCCTGAAGGTAGAATGCTAGTAGACCACACACAAAGCCTATTATAGAGAAATTCCATGTCCTACTTCATCAACAAGTAGTACTGTCGACAATTAGAGATGGCCTATAACACTAAAACTATAATGTAAACAATTGTTTAGGATATTCGAGTTCATTTATACTATGTTGTACATGGTTCACTAGTCCCAAATTAAATGTAAAAAATTACATGACCAATTACCAACAACAAAATAAGCTAGAAGATTATATATGACTTCTTATTTGCGGATATTCTAGAACACTTGTGCATCTGATCATTATCGTCAGGTGACGATCTTATGATATTGATTGATCATATCATTATGATGAATATCATGGAATGTGATGTCTATGGATATGTCATAATGGTTTATATCTCTAGTTGTAATATCTATTGATATGCCATAATGGTGAACATCATGAGACGTGATATCCATGGATAAGCCATAATGGTGGATATTACATAAAGAGATATTCATGGTTGATTTCACGTGACGTGAAATCCTTGGAAATGCCATGTAATAATATCTTTAGATAAACCATAATGGTGGATGTCACGTGAGGTAATGTCTATGGATATACCATAATGGTTGATATCACGGTGAGGTGATATCTATGGATAAGCCATAATGGTGGATGTCACGTGAGGTGATGTTTATGGAGAAGCCATGATGGTTGATATCATGGTGAGGTGATATCTCTCCTTCCCACATATGGATGTAGCCATTGTGGTCAACCATCACGATGAAGTGATATGCTATCACAATGAGGTGATAAGCTTCTCTCATTCACATGAGGAGAGTCATTGTGTTAGTCATCACAATAAGGTGATGTCTATGGATATGTCATCATGGTTGATATCATAGTGAGGTGATATCTTTCACTTCCACATAACAGTGTAGCCATTATGGTCAACATCACAAAGACGTGATGTATCTTGTAGATATCTAGAAGGTTTCCTCCCTAGCTAAGAGGGAGTACTAATGTGTAGCTTTGGTCGGATTCATCAGAAGGACCAGATTAACCATTCAGTGTTTGAGTGGCCTATCGTCCTTTCTCAGTCGATAAATGATTACCTTGCAAAATGCCACTCCTAATTAGTTATGTTGTCATCGAATGATCTTAATCAAAGATAACTAATAGTTATTATGAAGGAGATGTAATTATTGATGAGGAATTGATGTTGAAGAGTCATGTTGATTTGTTTCTTCCATCCACGTACTTATGACTCTATTCCTCCTCTCTTCCAAAGACAATTGCATCATCTAACACCTACAACATTTCAGATAATTCTTCCAGCAGATACATACAAGAAGATAAACATTACATATAGTCTGAGTTCAGTCCATAGTAAATTGTAGACATCTGCAAGTAGACCGATCGATACCTGGGACGTTCAACACAAGGATCACAATAACATCCATGCTTTGTGTTTAGGGGTAATGATTCTGACAAGATAACTCCTTCACATAAGTCATTATTTGCACATCATGAAACAACTGTATATATTAGCTCCTAAATAATTCTTGATCATTTGAAAATCAATACCACTCCAAAAAGTACCAAAATAATACAAATAAATTAAAAATAGTAAAGAAAAAATTTCCCTTTAGTGAAAACCATTTTTGTCGTGCCTAGGTGCAGTTACCTGTTGGCAAGAGACAGTTTACTGGTGAAGATTAATACATGGATATTGCTAGGGGTTGTCATTGATGGCAACTCAACCTAGTAATCCTATCTGGTATATATAAATTGGAGTTACTAGAATACTTAAGAAGTTTTGGTTAATCATTAGGCATAAATCTAGAAGGTGGAACATAATGTGTAGATTCATTGAGCATAACTCATTTCTGCTTATATAGTTTTAGTTGCAGTATCATGGATATATGATTGGATGTTTGAGACATCTTACTTTGTAATTTGATGTCGATTCTAGTGCAAGATTCAAGGACCGGTATATGGTAATTTAGGAAGAACAGAGTTATTCTTATGTTTCATGGTGTAACATATGGTCTGGAATACTTGGGATGATTTGTGTGGATGTTGCTGAGATCAAGGTGAATGTTTCATTGTGTGTGAGTCTTTTCTTCATCTATTTTGGGTCTACATATGGATTTATGGACGGATTGAATGGACATGTCAGTACATGTTTCATATTTTGCAGTTTTGTGAAGTCGACTTGTTTGAGATCCATTTTGTTGGTGCGGATATATAATGCCAATACAGATGATCATTCTGGGGTATATGTATGTGTGTAATATATGTATGTTTTTGTGTGAAGTGTGAATGAGTATCAAAATGTAGATTTGATGCTCTGGTAGATGACTGTGCTACAAAATAGGGCTGAAAGATAGGGTATTATCAAACAATGAGATTGTGCTTAACCATAACTGATTTTTGGCATTTGTAGATGCTATATTCTAGTTTAGACATTATAGTCACTCTTGTGTTTCTTTTTGAAGGACAATGAGTCCTCTAAGGTTATTGCCCTCTTATGTAATTGAGCAGTGAGCTCTAGGAAGTGTGTCTGAATGCAAGTGCATTCCCTTTTTGTAATATTATTATACTCCTAATCAAATATAATAATATTGTGGGTACTCAATCTCACTGTGGTTTTTCTCTTTCTGCGTTTCCACGTAAAAATTCCGATGTTATGGTTGTTTGGTTGATTGGTTTATGTTTTTGCACTTTTCTTTCATTTTTTTTATCTGGTGGTTAAAGAATTAGTTTAATAATTTTCTAATTTGTAGAACACTGATTCACCCCCCTCTTAGTGTTCATTGATTCCAACAATTGGTACCAGAGCTTAGTTCCTCCAAGGAAACCTAACAACTTGAGAAATATCCTGAAGATTGAATCAATGGACTCTGGTTTGCAAAGATAGCTTAGTGTGGAACTTGAAGACCTTGATGCAACAAGAAATAAAGTAAGTTCCTTGAAAAAAACCTGAGGGTAGCTGAAGACTTCATTAAGATATTGAAAGAACAAGTGGGCACTTCTAGGGACAAGAGAAAGGAGTTTATGGGAAAACTCAAGGAGAAAGAAGAGCAAAGCATTGAAAATAAAGACAAGATAGATGAATGTGAAAAGTTTTCTAGAGAAAATGTAGTGTTGAAGAATGAGATGCAATCCATTGTCATGAAGCTGACAAATGAGATTGAAGACTTGAAGAAGAATGAAGGAAGCTTGAATCAATCATTGAAGGACATATTAGATGAATGTTGCAGACTAAACTATGAGATTGATCAGTTAAGGCTTGAATTGGTTAAATCAAAGAACAATGGACAAGAACATGAAAGGCAAGTCATAATGCTGAGAGATGAACATATTATTGCTAATGAGTAAAAGGAGAAATTCAAAGATAGCTCAGCAAGGCTTGATGAGATGCTAGAGAGTTAGAAAAGTGGAAAAGACATACTTGGATTTGAAAAGGGAGAATCCTTTGGTTTTGGACAAAGAAATCATCAACAAAAGAACAAGAGACCTCTGGTAAAACAACCTAATGCTAATAAATTTAATTCGTAAATGTTTTTTTTGTAATAGATTCGATCATATGGCAAGTCAATGTAGAAATAGAATGATGAATAATGGTCCTACCTTTACCGACAACAACTTCAGTCAAAAGTCAAATATGTGCAAAATGATGAGCAATTTTTAGAATAAGAGATGTTATGCCTATCAAATTTTTGGACATATCTCTAACCAATATAGGAGGAGACCAAATCAGATGAATTCCAGGCCTATGCAAGGAAATTTTGTTTGCCATCCATGCAACAAACCTAGTCATATTGTAAAATATTGCATAAGTAAGAACATGAGTAACAATGGTCCAATAAACAAGAACAATTTAGATGAAGAGGGCAAAGAAAAGGTAGAAAAGATTAGAGATTAGCATAAGAAGATGTGGATTAAGAAGGAAGATTCTACTATTAAAAATGCCTCCACACCTGATTCTGGTGTTAGAACCTCATCCGGTAACTAAGGTATTTTGGCCTTAGGGGGAGTTTTCCATGCAAAATCCTCAAAACCTCCTTTCTGATATCTATAACTGGTTGTAGAAGGTTGCATAAGATTAATATAATCTATGCAAATGATATCTAGAATAATTCTTAGCGATCTAAGATTCTTGTGGAAGAATTCATGAAAAGTATGGTATCTAGAAATCTTTTAGGACTATGCATTTATTGCAAATGAAAGTTAAGTTTCTGAAGGATAAAAAAGCATTCTATTATTCAGTTGAAGATGATCTGAATGGTGCATTTTCCTCTATACTTTATGGAGTATTGCATAACAAAGACATTAGGGCATACATACATTGCAACATTGAAGAATTGGGTAATCTAGACATGTTATCTCTATATGCTAACCACATGATAGATGACTTTGGGAATTTGACATCAAATTTCAAGTCATTGTAGGATAAGGGTTATATTCAATTTGTTCATTTCCTGGTGTTTGATGAGCCCAAATGGGTGAGATATGTTCTGAGCCAAATCCACGATGAATTTATATAGTGAATAGACCCCACAAGATCACAAAGCAAGCCAATCAAGCTAGTAATCTTTGTGAATGCAACTGGTGAGGTCCCTGGACTCCAACATGTCAAGAATACAAATGTGATGGAGGTAACTGGTTCCAAGCATGACAACTAATCGATGACCATTAGTGACATTGTTGAATTTGATGTAAGATTTTCTTCGATGGTCATTGGATATAAATTTTATCAGTCTAGCAGATAGAATTCAGTATTTCATACTACTATTTATGCAGCTTATCAAATGCTCAAGGAAGACAATAAGTATGATCTATGTGAAGTGCTTCTTAGTGAACTAATGACCAACATAAAGAAGATCAAACAAGACAAGAAGCATGTATTCAAATTCGATGCCTTGATTATTTCTTTAGAACTTTATTTCTTGAATGAGATCCTCGGTATTGGAAAGGTTCAATGGGCTCATGATAAATCATTGGAAGTCCAAATCAAGGAAGGGTTATAGGGTTTGGGTGATGCAGTTGTTCAAAAATCTACCTTATGGGGTTACTTCAAGACATTTCAAGAGATGATGCAAAGTAAAGAGAGAACTCTAAAGGATATTGTTGAGAAGTATGAAGATACAATATGATTCATGGTGGAAAAGGATCAATGCCATATGAAAGTAGTTGAACCATAGACAATTTGGATTTTTCCCATGGGATATGAGGTAGATGAAATTACACTTGACACTTATGCTCAACACCTCCTTAGTAAACTAGTAGATGAAAAGGAGGAAATATTTGGCATTTATAAAGAGAAGAGTATGGACTTCCATACAAAGTTCACTAAGCCCAGTAGCAAGAGAAAAGTGAGAAAGGATGTTGAACAACTTGAAGAGAAGATGGGTATAACCAAAGAAGTTGTGCACAGGGCAAGGGAGAAAATCATATTGAAGGAGAAAATCATATTTTGATGGCTCTTACACACAACTTGGATTAGGTGCAGGAATCCAATTCACAATGCCTCAGAGCCACAATATCTCTAAATCATACAAGCTAAGCTTCCCATGTACAAACAATACTGTAGAGTATGAAGCACGAAATCAAAGAACTGACACTTTCATCAACCAAAGTTGCAAGAATCAAATACATTCTATCGGGAAAAAAATTTCGCAAAAATCCAATCTAAAAGAAAAATCAAAAAGAGAAAACGTCAATTCTCTCAATTCATCTCCTAAGTGGGCATCCTCGTATCATTATCTAGGGCATTGTATCAAATCAAATTAGTATCATGAGGAATTTTCTTTGAACCAACATGTTGTCACACATCACTTCAAAGAGGTGAAAAATGTATACACTCAAAAATGGTTTGGAGAAAATTGATTAAATACACAATTATTTAATTAATAACCGTTCCCAATTAATTAAATTTGCAGTGATTTAATTAATTCCCCTAAATTTGTCCTCTTGTATACTAAATCTAAGGATTTATTCATATAGTTCATTCAATAATCCCCCTTGATTAATTAATCTAAATTAATTAATTCCCCCCTATCAAATTCAATTCTTCTAATCCCATAATTAAATAAAAAATATAATCAACTTTTTGCATTTAATTATAGATTTTCCATTTATTTGAATTTCTATATTCAAATTGGGCACATGACTCCTAACTTCTAACCACCTAGCCTAAACAACCCCTAACCTAACCCATCCATTCAACCTAGGGTCTAGCTAACCCTATCCTATCCTGCACATCCTAACCTCCTTATCCTAACCTCATGTGGGTTGGATATTCCCTCCTTGAGACACATGGCACTTCTGCCACATGTCTTCTCCCTCTTCACACTTTCCCTCTCATGAGAAATTTGTTGAGGATTCCTTGCCACTTGTCACCACAGAGATGAAATGTGTCTATCCTTCCAACCTCTTTTCCAACTTCCTCAATCCTAGCCTTTGTTATCTCCAGATCGAATTTTGAGTGTTGATTCCTGCCTGTTGGATATGGTTGGTCATTGCTTCTCCTAGGATATGTTGTTGTCATTGATGTCAACATATTCTTGTGATTTGATCTAGTGTATTTGAGAAGATCTTTTGAGCTAGTTTTGTAGTTTGGTTTTGTTGATCACAATTTTGCAGAGGTTAATATTTCCTCCCATATATTCTCGTGTGATTAGATCTTGTATTGAGACTTTGGGATATTGTTTTGGTTGGTCTTATATATCTTCATTTCAGATGGCTCGTAATTTGGTGCTCTACAAGTTATCTTTCTTCATGATAGTTGTTGATTGGTTGTGTTCTTGAGCTTCTAGACGTTGACTGATGAAGATTTGAAAAGTGGTGTTGGTGCACCTAATCTAGATGATTCTAACGTACTTGTTCATGTTTCCTAGTTGTGTCCTATTTATTTTTGTGATCTGCATTGATCGTTGTGTGATTTTTTGGTGTTTGTCATCAACCAATATTGATTTTCATGTTATGCGGTATTTCTAGTGGTGTAGTGTGTTGCAGTTAATCTTGGTATGATTTCTAGCGGAGTTGATCATTTGGGAATTTGAGTTAGGTCCATGCTATTCTATGTAAATCATTATAGTGGTCTAGTGGTCAATCTTTGTATCATGTGATGTAATTTTGAAATTGAGGGTTGAGGGTTTAGTCGAACTTGTTGTCAAGGTTGATGAATGGTATATATAGGTGAGTTATTCATGTAGTTTGGTCATTGGTGTTACATCTGCATTATCAAAAAGTGGTTTATGTATGAATAAGTGATTTATCAATTGGTGTTGAGGTTGAGGTGAGATTGGTATTGCAGGGCAGACAACTATGCTTAACTGGAACTGTAATCAGGCATTTGGAGATGTTATTCTTTAAGTTCATTTCTCCATGATTGTACTCTAAAGCTTGTTGCAAGTCAGTGAGACTTCCTTGAGAGTTGTAGCCTTCTAGGAAAATATCTTTTGAGTAGTGAGCTCTAGGCAATGTCTCTGAATGCATGTGCATTCCCCATTGTAATATCTTCACATACTATTGTAGAGTATCATCTTACTGTGGGTAGGTTCCCACCATGGTTTTTCTGTTAACTGAGTTTTCCATGTCAAAAATATTGGTGTTGTGTCTTGTGTTGTAAATTTGGTTATCTATTTATTATTGCACTTTGTTAGATTTGTTGTTGTGCTTAAAGTTTTTTGTTTGTTGAAGACTAATTCACCCCCCCCTCTCAGTCTTCCTTCTTTGTTTCTGCTAACACTGCCACCTCAGCCTTGGCCTTGGAAATCCTATAAATATCCCTTATTTTGGAATAATAACACCCCCTTTCATCTTATTTTCAATATACACTATTACTCTAGTGAATTAATTTTGAGCATTTAGTATATTTAGCATAATTTGAGTACCATATTATCATAACCTTGCATTTAATCTAGAATCATGTAGCTACTCATATCTCGAGTTGTCATCATGATGGTCATTTCTTGCTGCTAAGAGCCACCTATATACACCTTCAAGTTCCTTGAGATTAGAGGAAGATGAGACATTTCATGAGATCGTAGTTTATATTTCTTAACCTTCATTTTCTTTCCCTTTTATCAATTGTTTCATCTATGTGTTTGTTTATTATTGACACTATTTTTAACATCACACTTGCTATTGAATATTACTACCCTTTTATATGGTGTGATAATGGGAACACTATTGATTATGTCATTAATACTGATCATCCCTCTTTTGAAGAGTTGCAATCATGTTATGGTACATGATTCAATATTCTTTCTAAGTATGCATACAAATAAAACTATCTTGGGCTTATGTAACACAAAGTTAAGGTCCCTTTGGAACCAAAGCTACACTCTTTTATAGTTGGTTTAGGTTAAAATCCCTCTCATCTATGTCCATCCCCTCATTCATTGTCTGATGTCTCTATGTCTTCTTCTTCTTATGAGTATTCAAACTTTTCTACAGAAGAGAAAAGGTTTTTTTCTACTACTCATCCTTTATTTGACTAAGAGCATATTTTTTTGTGTCTTATCAAAGGATTACTCTTCCTTATACTACACATAAGAATTTTAATTATTTTTGTGCATATCATCAAGTTATTGGTCATTCAACTAGTGAATGTAAGGCCATGAGGGATAATATTCAACAACCTCTTGACTCTGGTGTCATCAATGCTTTATTTATTGATACACCTGTCTCTTATTCTTTGTGTGACAAGTGATCTATCAAGGTTTATTTGTATCATGTTTATTATACATGTTGTATATTCCCTCATAAGGTTCTTACACCTTTATTATATTGTTTCACTCCTCATTATTTGACATTCATATCTTTTCTTGCTCATTTCTATTCATGGTGGTACAATGTTGCAAGCTACCATACTTTCTCTAAGTTAGTTACACAATATTTTCAAGAAGAGTTGTCTTCCCTTATATGCTTGGGATAAGTGACAACTTGTATTCAGAAGTCTACATCCCTCTTGAAGATTCACTCTTTTATTTCTTCCCTCCTTCTTTACCTTCAAATATCAACATAGTCAAGATAATAATATTTTAAGGGGCATACGTATTCCTCTCACCTATGCATTCCTACATGCACCATGTCTATTTATCACCCATATTGGTGACAATCTACTCTTTCACATACAACAGTGCATGTTGATTTTTTTCCTATTGTGGTGACTTTGTATTTATTGCCACTATGGAAAGTGTCTATTCTTACCCTATATGGAACTTATCAAAATTGATCATGTCTATAGCATATTTTCTTTAAAGTGAGCTTTGTACTACCTTATGTTTGTAGTGGCTTTCCTCCATAGCTAGCCTAGTCCTACCTAATGTCTATTTAAATTAAGAGATATTAATCTCTATCAATAATCACCCTCTTCCACAAAGAAGTTGTATGTACTAAGGGTCTTATTTGGTAGTGACTTTCCTTTGGAACGAGGTTGAACCTATTAATATTTGATCACCTAACATCACACAACTTGCCATAATACGATCTATATTTTTAATCATTATGATCTCCATGACCCCTAGTGATAGATTAACATAGTGCTTGAGTCATGTATCCTCTTTGGGATTTGGTTGATTTCCTATATTTTGGTTCTATTCTTCTTTGAAGAAATCAATCATCAAATTCTTCTCTTCATTTTAGAATTATTTTATGTGTTATGTTTTATTGTACTTGTAGATGATGCATAGTATTGAGACAACATTTTGCATCAAGGCCTCTTTCACTTTTCTAACTCAAGAAACTATAATTTGTTTTTTGTAATTTAATTTTTCTCATATTTGTGCTATACAAGTTATTGTCTATATATCTATTTGTTTATCATGTTCTGACTTTGTTGTCTTGTACACATGTTTCTATCTAATGCATTTTTATTTGTAGTTCTTCACCCTAGGGACATGCTTCCTTAGTTCAAATAGTTTTCTTCTTCCTATACAATATCATTTTGGCATTGTAGTGTTATTTATGTTCAAAAGCTTTCCTTTATCTTGCATAGTCATTTAGATTCATAAGCTTGCTAAAGTGGGGGCAAATTGTAGAGTTGAAAATTGCATACCCATTTGCAATTTCACCTACACTTTTGTAACCATATGAATGTACGTTCCCAAAGATTTTTATTGGGCTCATTTTATCCTCTTCCATTAGCCTTTTCCTTCTTATAATGTTCAAGGCAGTTATTCAATAGCTACATTTCTACTTTAGTTTTGCATTAACCATGTGTTACTTGAGTCTCCTACCATTTTTTAGCATGATTTGTCTTGACACAAGTGTGCTACACAGACATCCACACATTGTGCTAACATCTCAAGATATCTTAACATTCAAAGTTTGGTTTTGAGAGTTGCACCACTTGTCACCCACATAGGTTAGTAGAAATAACTCAAAATATTTGAAATGGCTTGACATATCTTACTTTCCCTCATACTCTAACTCTTAAATCCATTCTTTCACTCTATACGACATCTTTAGAATTATTCACACACCCAAAACTCTCTCTCTCTCTCTTTCTCTCTCTCTCTTTCTAGCTTTCACAACTTTCCACATGGAAATCTCCAACTCTCACAATAGTCTTTGCAACTCTCTTGGCTTTCTTAGGCCTTGCTAGCAATACCAGTTTACTTTTATTGTCTCTTTAAGAATTTTTGGATTTATCAAATGTCATTTATACCAAAACATTTATTTGTCTATTTGTTTTTTGAATCTATCTATCTATCTAGTTGTTATGGAGGTGGAAATACAAAAATAAGGATATGGCTAAGGAAAGTATCCAAACAGTCCCAAACAATTATCCCCTTCCTCTTGTGTATAGGTTTATTGAAGAAATTCAACCACATGAAGGTTTTATTTATTTATTTTTATTTCATTTATTTACATCGAGCTATTATTTAATATTTTATATTACATTTCTAACTTCCAAGTTTTGTAGATAGGTCAAAGAATGAAGTTAGATTTTTCAACCTTCAAATTATTTTTTGTTTTGATTCGTATGAGACTACAACATGCTCCATAGACATATAAGCATTCCACTAACATCCTTGGCCAAGACACTTAGACCAAAGACTTTCTATCATCTGCACTTTCTATTCCAATGGTCAAAACTTTGTTTTAATTAACTATAATTAGATATGTTTACTAGTTTAACTAGTTGGAGATATCTAAATGTATGTTGTGAAATTGACTCTCAAGGGAACATAATTTTCCCTTTATAGAGTCACATTATTTCCATTGAACATATTAACCTCTATGAGTCATTGTTTGTAAAGTTCCATGCTCCCTTGCTGGTTCCAATGTCCTAATGAGTGTATGTGAAGCTTGGGAGCAATTTAAGGTGTTGAATAAAGATAGTTATTTTTTTTATAGAGAATTTTTTATTTTCTTTCAAGATCAATCTAGGGGAATTTATACAATAGAGAGAAGCCTCTTTCTATGTTGGAAGGGTTATTCACTAGATCTTGGTTCAGTAAAGATATAAATAATTTGAAGTATTTTATAAGAAATGGCCATTAGAAATCGTGGCTTCTCTAGTTGAACAACCTGATCAAATCAACCTCAAACTCAATGGAGAACATACTATGTTCCTAGGAAATCTTGCAAGGTGTTTGTATTACCTATTAAACCTAGCAACAATAATGACATGCTTCATAACTATAAGTGGTGTTATGGTACATGATTACATAAAGTCAACTACAAGGTGATTTATGGTTCTCTTTGGGATATGACAAAAGAGCTTAATAATTTTTTAAGGCTTAATATTTCTTCTAATCAATGGTCTAAAAAATTTAAGCACCTTAGCATTAATATTGTTATGACAAAAAAAATAAAATCTTTAAGAGGTTACTATTATTAAAAAAAAATCCTTTCTATGTGCACTCTTCTAATATGAACCTCTACCCCATCTATAAAGTTCTTGACATTATGAAGCATATTTATTTACTATTTTTAGGTAAATCTAACTTCGAATGAAATCCTTTTTTGGTTGTCTGGTTTGTGAAAATATTTTAATTTATTTGTCTTTTTGTTTTCACTAAAATCTTATGGCTTTTATAAAAATACAAAAATGGGGATTAGTTCCTAGATAAGAGGAGGGTTCTTACCAAGTCTTCTAGAAGACTCATTTTTTATGATATTTCTATGTATGTGACCATTACCTTTGAGATCTGTAAAGACAAGTTTCATAAGCTACTAGACACTAGAAAGGTTGACTTCAATAGGCCTTAGGTCCAATATGCTACACAGTAGCCCTTTACTGGAGAGAACAATGAACTCTTCTTAAGGAACTATCTAGAGTACTAGATGAGGTACAAGAAGAATTATTCACATGATACCTTGTAGAGGGATTTGGGGCATCATAATGATCAAGTCATATATGATGGTGATAATGCAATATAAGTTGTGATGTGTTTTCAAAATATTTGAAATATCAATAGACCAATTGGGTGGAATAGTGTGGATGTATATTGTGAAAGCTACAAATTTTTACTAGATTGTGCATCTATATGTAATTCTCTACCATTCCTTTATTATTTTTACTTGATCATATACTCTACAAAATATGCATTGTTAGTTCATGGTGACCTTTAATGGACTTTACATAGTTTTCTATTGTTTTGGTGGCCTTGTACAACTTCTCTCTTCTCTCTTAGATACTCTTGATCTTCTCAATTGTGATTCTACATGGTCTTCAATGAATCATTTTTTTGTTAGTATCCTTCTTGATTGCCTCATTTGATATGTTATTCAATTTGAACTAGTGGACGTATTTTGATTCTCGTTTATCTTCATAATCTAGTATCAAGTAGAAAAAAAAATGAATTTCCAAGATAGAAGATGATAAATTCATGTGATACGAAATGCATCATAAGAACTGAGTCATACAGTTAAAACATACACACAAATAGAGGAAATATAAAATCGTCTAACTAATATGTCTATTCAAATAATATCGCTATAACTATGATTAATGTTAACTCATTTGTAAACATATGTGTACTATGGAACCAAAATAATGTCAAAAGAAAATAACCAAAATGTACTAACAATGCATACATAAATTTCTCATGATTGATAGCACAACCATGAACAATAACATAAAAGTCTATGACTAGAAGACGGGTTTCATAGTTTAAGGAAAACCTTATTCTTATAGCACAATACTTATAATAGTTATTTCTAAGTGATGTTACAAAGATATTATCAATTCTTGCATTTATTTTACACTTATCTATTATGATTAAGGAATAGATATGTGTAAAAGAGATCATATGTGATGCCTAATTAGTAAATTATGGAACAATAAAATGAGCCAAATAGGGTATGTAGATGATAAATATCAGAATAAATAGCATTATGAATGAAGTAAAAATATGCAATAACTATGAATAGTTGAATTAGTAGAATGAAGACACCAAAGAATAACATCATTATAAAGAGGGTAAGCCATTGTATCATCTTTTAAAAATAACAAATAGAAGTTCATGTTTTATGAAGAAGAGAAAGAGCAAGAAGAAAATTTGGCCACAAAATATTTCCATCAAAATAAAATCAATTTAGAATATAGAAATAAATGCACACGTTATAATTACAATAATATAGATAGGATAAATCTTCATTATTCAACATTCTTCTTACGTATCTCAAAAAATCATTTTTAAAGTTAAAATATTGAGAGACATTGGTAGATATGCTATTTCTAATAGTTTCTAGCTATCATATTGCAATGCTATATCACAAACAATGATATTCATAATATTCCTATTGTCTACCATTTTATCTATTCCTTCATAGATAGACTAAGTTATACTAGGACTATAGAATTCATCCAAACATGATAGTTGTCAAATGGGACTTGTCTTTCACAAGAAGAATAAGACGTTGACATGGAAATATGTGGAAATATGGATCACGTTCTCCACTGAAATTGACGTGTCAAACGAATATGGTTCACGTTCTCCGTTTGGAAAAATTACATATAGAATAATTATAAATCCTAATAAGTTAAACTAAAAATGACTTTATTAGTTCCTGCCGCTAGGCAGGATTCTTATGCATCCGCCTGGTGCATTTATTTTTTTCAGTTAATCAATCAGCTTTCAAAATTATTAAGAATTCATATGAAGTTGTATAGTTTGAATGTTAATATATATTTAAATAATTAAAAAAAAAACATTTAACTTGTCTCTTATTGGCTAATCGGAGTAACAGTAGCTGTAGAAATTATATTTTTTATTAAATTTATTTGAAAAATTTAATAAAATTTTAGAACTTTGTATTATTTGAATTTTTCATAAGCATTTATTATTGATAGTTTGCAATTGTATGACACGTTTGGCTATCGCATCACCAGAAAATATGCAATCAATGCAAGCAAACTGGCAGATGTACAGATACAATCTCCGAACCTCTGCAAAAATCTTTTGCATTCAATGCTTATTGAATGCTTTGTGCGGAATTAATATGTTTCAAGCATTGAGAAATTAATATGTTTCAGGCATTGAGAAATGTAATTTATGTGGTTAATATTTTCCCACTGAACAACGAGCATTGCATTAGTTAGGTCATAGTAATTTGAGCTTGGTAACAGGATTGATCAGGTATTGACTTCTTCATTTGCTATTCAAATTTTGTTTTAAAAATTCTGCTTTATTCAATACCTTTGTTTGTCTTTCAAACTTTGTTTTAAAAATTCTACTTTATTTTCGAAGCTAACTTGTAGATTTTGGTTTTGATATGTCAATTTAATTTGTTTGCTTAAGTTTTCCAGATTCCTATTTTTCAGGCACTGTAGATCATCGGCAACAAATTCTCTTAAAGTTTAATGAGATTTCCCTCTCGGTAAGATCTTGGTTATCTAGATGTAAAAAAAAACTTTAAATCTTTGACTGTAAACATTGTAACTTGAATTTGGCATTGGATTTGATAATTTTTATTAGGTTATAAAATAAAATAAATTTAAATTGGTGTTTGAATTGATTTTTCTTATCGCTTGTATTGCAGTGCAACCCATAATAGACAGTTGTAATTTGAGATAGCTAGTGGCATTTTTATTAGCGCCATTTTTGGCTTTGGTCAGTTTCCTTCTCGATTTTATTCATAGCTATTTGTAATTTCATGGTTTACATGTTCAGTTCCAATGTATCTCCTCAAACATAAATATTGAGAATGAAATCTATTATTAATCAGATATTCCAACCCCCTCTATAAAATATGTCTATTCTCAAATTTTTAGAATTACCATGCTCTTCATTGTCTAAAGCATCTCTAGAGATCTCAGGTTTGCCAAACATTCCCTCATTCTCAAGGAAAAAAGGCTTCTAATGGCTCACTCTTGAAACTGATATAGATTGATAATAGGATAAAGAAATAGATGTCAACATCCCATCACCAGATTGGAACTGTAGTTATTAGAATAACAACTGAACAACATACATAAATGAAATACAACTTTCCAAATACAAAAACAATTTCCAACTACCATCTATGGTATATCACCCCACATCTCAACAGAACAAAAACAACTAAATTGTCTGATATAAAAATTTTAGAAACTCCTTTTAGTTTTCTAGCTAGTGAGACTCAGCCATCAAATACTCATACACACCAACTAGAACACCAAGTCCAAAGCTTGGGTATTTATAAATTCTTCTCTGTCATGGATGTACTATTTGGCAGGAGCCGATCAATCTTGCTGGCCTGGAAATCACACATAATTGTAGAAGGATTTATGCCACTTTTGCAATTTCAAGTAGCAATTTTATTTTTTATTTTTGAACTGGTAGACTTAGGTGCAAATCTTAGAAAAAATTGTAATGTAGAAACTAGAGCTGCAAATTTCATGCTTCGCAGGATGGCTATCTGTAAATTGCTATCAAAAAATCTAGGATGAAGCTGCTGAGAAAATCATCCAGGCCACTCCATGGAACCACTGTACTCTAGATTTTGATTTTGCTATTGAACTGGAACAAGAGGTCAAAAACTAGGGGTACAAAATTTAACAAAAGGTATGCTAAGTAATAATACCTTTGTAGGATTCTACAAGGGACTCTCAAAAGTCAATTAATTTCCTACTTCCTCGTAAACTAAAAACTTGTCTTTACCTTTATGGGTACCTTTACTTGAGGGGCAAGTCTTTGAATCTACCCATAATCGAATAGGGAAAACCTTCTTGTAAGATCTATATTTTGATTTTGTTTTTGGAGCTGATGACAGCTTTGAGTTCAACTACTAGCAGCCATTCATTAATCATCTAAGTTAGAATCCTTCCCCTAGATATGCTCTGCCAGCAACCACCAAAGATTGCCATCGGTAGTGTGTATTGTCACTGATACCCAGAGATTTGTCCAAATACCTATCACAGTAGGATATCCGCTACTATAAAAAGAATTCATCTCCTATGGACCTTACAAGAACATATCTGTAAAAGCTGAACAAACTGATTGACGGAATTCTTTGCAGTCAACTTCTCAACAATATCTCCAGTTGTAAAGAAAAGCATTATCAATTCAGGCACCAATACCTTGGGTCCATATAAATTCCCCATACTATTATTGTCTTTCTCTACCTTTCGGTCTCCATATGCTCTAATTGATTTCTAGTTTTAACATGAAGAAGTCATTTTTTATCCTTATGCCAAAACTCTTTACCAAAATGAAGGTCAATTTTTAGAGGATTTTCATGAGTAAACACTGAGGCTTCGACCCACTAGAAGGACCTTATTATTCCAATGAGCTCCATTTCCAGTTGAATAGTGCAAGAAGCTAGGACTGCGCCAACATCACAGCAGAAAAGAATTTGCTCTCCAGACTTCGGCTCTCTTTAGCTTAAACACATATTATCTGCTCTACTAATTTTCTTTGATCTTATCTACCTGGTGTTTCTTCATATTCAATCAAGCATATACTTGTTAAATTTAGCTCATGGAAGTAACCTTGAGTCCCGTGAAGCCAGAGAAAATTGCAAATTTGAGCACCTGGATCCTTTCTTTAATGGTTAAATGTATTCTCCATACATGTATTCTCTATATACAGCCAGCTCTTTTTCCTTTACCATAAATGGATTCTATGGGAGAAATGAATGCCCATTCACATGTCCCGCTCGCTCATTGTATGAATAACAGCTGTTACAAAACAAAATGATGTGTCTCAAAGTTTTCTAAAGTTACTAATTTACTTTATTTTTTACTTCGCTTGCATCATTTAAAGCTTTTAATAAAGGGTTTTAAAAAATATTCCTTAAACCATGTACGGGAAATGTGAGCCTTTTTAATTAACTTAATTTTGCTTTTTATTTACTGTTGAATACTTGCTGAAGAACTTAGGAACTAGACTCATTATAATTAAGGTTTAATTTTAACTTTTTTTTTATATTTTATTTTATATATAATTAGAATTAATTAATTAATTATTAATAAAAAATAAAATGAAATAAATTAGAATTATATTTTTTATTGTAATTATTTTTAATTGAAATAATAAATTAAATCATAAGTTTAAAAACGTGTTCCCCTCTTTATTGTGGCAAGTGGGTTATGTCATTGAGTTTGTAAGAAAAGTAAAAAGCCAGTTTGTAATTCATTGACTTATTTGATTTCACCTCCTCTCTTAAATTAGTAATAATTAGATTTATAAAAAAACATTATTATTTATAATTCAAATGGTTTTTTATAGTATTTATTGTAATGGTGATAATTTTGTTTGTAAAGTGATTGGTTCATTTAAAACACATCACCGTTAATAAAAATGTTAATAGAAAAATCTCATGGTTTTAGGTTTTCCACCTTCTAACTTTTTTATCCCTTAAAGAATAATCTAATATATATAGTGAGATCATGACTCAATCCACATAATATATATATTTTGTAATAATTTTTCAATTTTCATTGAATTGTATATTATTATTATATAAATTTTGTAATAAATTTTAAAGTTTCATTGAATGTAATAAAAAAATTATTTTCATTGAATTGTGTACTATATAAATTTTGTAATGAATTAATTTTAGTCGAATTATGGATAAAAATTTAAGACATTCAAAATTAATTGTAATAAATTTATTGTAATTGCTAATCTTAAACTAATATTCATTAACAACAATATTTATATAATCTAGTAACACTCATTTTAAACAATTAAAATTAAATCTTTTCAACTACAAGGAAGCAAGAGCAATAAGACATGCAAGAGATAATAAAGTGGCTGAATTTCTCTATGAAGATATATTTACATGATATGTAGTCCGAAAGGAGATTATTTTAGATCAAGGACCACAATTTACTTCTACATTAATTGTAGCATTGGTTAATGAATATAATATCAGACACAGGAAGTCTACTCCGTACCATCCTCAGGAAAATGGTTAGGTAGAAGTTACAAACACAGAATTACAAGCTATTCTTACCAAGATAGTAAATCTTCATAAGAAAGACTGGTCAAATAGACTTTTTGAAGCCATTTGGGCATACAGAACCACATAGAAGACAACAACTGGTTTTACACCTTTTGAAATGGTGTATGGAAAAATAGCCATGATACCCATCAAGTTTGATCATAAAACCCTTTGGACAGCTCTACAATTGAATATGACTCTCAAAGAAGCACAAAAGGACCACATCATGCAGTTGAATGCCCTTAATGAATGAGAAAGATAGTTGTCCAACATACAAAAATTATTCAACATCAACATGCTAAATGGCATGATAAATATATCAAGGAGAAAAAGTTCAAATTTGGAGATTGGGCACTATTATATGATTCCAAATATAAGGATACAATGGGGAAGCTATAGGCACATTGGTTGGGACCATACGAGATTGATGAAGTCTTTCAGAATGTGGCAGTTTGGTTGACAAAAATAGACCCAGTAAGATTCAAACTTTTAGTCAATGTTCATCGCCTACACCTTTATCATAAGCCTACAACAAAAAAGGAGTTCCTGTAGCAATTTGACAACCAAGTGTCGACCTCAGTTCTTGCAGCCTTTGTAGGGGCCCTTCTTGGCTCCATTCCTATAGCCTCTACAAGGGACCTTTTTGGTCCTCAGACTTAACATTCTTCTTGCATGCATTTATAATAAAAAGTTCCATATTTTATGGAAATAATATTCTCTACTAATAATATTCTCGTCCACCTCATCCCATTTCATTTCTCTTTAAGTCACATCATCCACTCCACATCACCTCATCTCATATCCTAAACAACTAATCATTTGATTGCAACATTAATTAGCACGACTGTAGGTATGTATAATATTTTTTTTTCTTTAATTCTGCATTTATACTTTCATTATGATTTTTACCTGATATGATTCGCATAATCCACATTCCCTTCCCTCTATCATTTTTCACATGTGTTGACACATGTCATCTTAAATTGTGGGGGTTGTTTAAAGGTTTTATTTACGGCTGCGTAATTATGCGTCCTTGTCCATTGTGTGTTTTAATTTTCTTGACATCATTTTTCTATGAGTTAGTTTTGATGTGAAATCCTATAGTACAATTGAGTATACCTTTCCTACCGCCAAAGTTGATGAAAGGTAATGAAGAATAAATAGACGATTATAGGGCATGAATATTCAAAATCACGCAAGATATTTCAAGCCTTTCGTTTTGTTGTGGTGATTGATTGTGAATGTCAAGTTAGCCATGGGAGGAACCTCTATTTGTCATGAGCTTGTGATTCATGACACATTACTACAAGATAATCAATATAAAAACTTTTTTTGAACCTATGGGTGGCAAGATTATATTTTGAAATTGATAGATTTCAATGAGGAGATTGCACAGGAATTTATGTGCACATTCAGTGCAGGGGAGGCTTTTGTCAAAGGGTTACGGTTTATAGTCACAGATAACATAATCAACAAAGTAACCGGGTTGCCGCAGGATGGAGAGCTATTTCCTGAGGCAAAAGATGCAAGAAGTGCAAGGCCAGAGTTTACGCACCCGACTGATGGACCTCTAAGCATGGATAAGTAAGGAACTAAATGGATGTCTCTTCCAAGCGAATGACCATAGGTTGCATTTTAAATAATGAAATATATAACATGTGATGGAAGGTACTCCAATCTACATTCTATCCATTTTAAATTATTGAGTCATCTGAGGCATGGTCTAAGGATGAATATTTTGAATTTCTTGTATCATCTGATCTCTATTAGTGCAAAGGAAACACAGAGGGGTAGTAATTGTTCTGTTAGTCATCATGGACTAATCAAATTGTTGGTAGAAAAGTCTGTTAGAGATGTTTCATAGATGTCATGGGGAGAGTTTGAGGATATTGGGAAAATTTGAGGAAGAAAATGTTCATGTTGTAGAAGAAATTGCAGCCCAATCAGAAAATGTGGGAGAACCCTCATCTCCTAGGGTTTCTTTGGCAACTAAATCTCCTATTGCCAAAGAAGATTTGCCTAGTGCTTAAGAAACAAACTTGAGCCAAGTATTGAGCATCCATCCACTCAAACACAAAGTGGAGTTGTATCTTCTAACAGGAAAGGTAAAGAAACTGTGTGACGACCTCAAGAAGCGCAAGTTCCTGTTGTGGCTAAGAAGCAAAAAATGAAAGAAAGTTTTCCTGTAGATGAATCTCCTACAACCACTTAGGAAATGCCATTAAGAAGGAGCCATTGAGTTCAGAGAAGAACTCAGACAACAGGAAGTGTGAGTGAGATTATTTTTGTGGAAGCATTAGAATTAGGGCACGAAAGTCCGAAAGAGGGTAAACTACAGGAAAAATATGAAGCCGAAATAATGTCAAATTTAACCCAACTAGTAGAGTAGTTTGAAGAACCAGATGATAAGTTTGCAAGCCCTCAGGTAACTACTCATAGGATCCCTTCATGTGTCACTAACTTATCCATTGCACGCACATTTTATAGATAGTGGGAGAAAAAAGGGGTTAGGCTACAATGGATAATTGATAAGCAATAGAAAGAAATTGAAAAGAGGGATAACCAAATTATTGAGTTACAAACCAAAGTAGATACTATCACAAACATGGTCCCCGAGTTAATGTAGGGTAGGGCTCCATCGAGAGTTTATGCTTTATATTTAAAGGAGCAGTATCTATGTTTCAAACTCAACCACATTGTTAGGGATCTTAGTCCTTCTTTGAATACTCCACAGGAATTTTATAATGTTTACCAAAACTCTCCTATAGTCATTAAAAATTTTCTATGTGAGTTTTTTTTACATAATTATGTTGTCTCTTCTAATAAGGAATGGAATCCCTTGTTGTATATCGGTGATATTTAGTTAAAAGCATTGATATCTTGGATATAGAATGAAATTAGCACGGGAATACAATCTAGAACATACAAGAACTTGGAATTTGATTGTCCCCTTGTGCTTAGAGCTGAAGCTAAAAACCCATGAGAGATGTACTATGATTGGTAGAAATAATTGACTAGAACTGATGTCAGAAGCCATGTTTTGCCATTAAGGGAGGAAGTATTCCAGGAATATGAAAATTTGGTTGGAGCTGAGAATAAAGTTACAATTGAATGTTTGTCTCAGCATTGGAATATTATTCCAGAGGACCTAAAGTAGGGTGAACCCCATTCATTACCCAATTATCATGCAGCCACACAAAGAGCTCCCAAGTATATCCACTTGGGCAGAACAAAAAGCAATAATTGGTTACCTTTGATATTACAACCACCTATCCTTATGTGGGCATTAATGGGATGCAGAGTGATAGATAAGCCATATGAGGAGGCCACGAAGGAAGGCAGGTGGGCTAGGCTCGAGAAAATGAAAGGATTTTATTGGAACTTAGCTATAGGGGGCACAAAACAAGGTACCATAGGTGATTTTTGGGTCAGTGTGAGACTAAGGAATTTTATTGCTGGAGGACCAATGTGACATTAAGTTGGGGGGAAAATGATGAGCTAAAATAATAGCTCTTTTATTTTTATGACTGATAAGTTTTTCCTATGTTTTAAGCTGCATATTGGGCCAATGTTTAGGTCATTTCATGTATTAGAGTTTTGATTATGTGCATTCTGAATGTTAACCAAACACACTGAACTCTGTATTGTTTTGACTTAGTATTCCTATAGTTATGCAGATTGTTATGGTAATGCCATGCGTGATTGTATAAATGTTGTAATTAATGGAAATGGATATATGCATTCTTGTATGTTCTAACCTTTATTGCAGGAGTGAATAAGTTGCTACAGAAATGGTTGTGCTAGGCCAGATGGAGGATCGTGCCATGAAGCCGGTTGAATATTTAAAACAACAGAGAAGATGGCAAGCAAGAGGAATGAAAAAGGAATAGTGAGGCAATACCAGATTCATTTATATTTATCTCCAACAAGCATAAATCTAGTAAGCACCGCTATGCTATATTCTTGGTTGTGGTTTAGTAGAATTCCATGCTTTTTGTGGATTAACTTCTTCTCTTCACAGTAATAAATTTTTCTGCCTAAATTATTGGGGATGATCTAAATGGTAGGAAGTTTATTATAGATTTCTTATAAATAATTACCTACACCCTTTTAGAGGGGTTAGACAACATTTTTCTAGAATTAGAAGCATTTATCTTATCTCATGCATTGTATCGACTTTTGGAAATAATGAATAAAAGCTATGTTTTTTATTAAGGGAAAATAGGTTTTGATGGGCCCCTGAAACCCATTACAACAAAAGATCAAAAGATAGGCATTAAAGCACTACAAAAAGCCAGGGACAAAAAAGATAAAAAAGATAGTTGACCAGAAAACAAAAGGCCAACAACAGAAAGACAAAACAACAAAGAAGACTGACAAAAAAAAAACCAAGGCTAGGTAAAGTTCTTAAGCATCTCGACAACTTCCAGCTCTAGTTACTCCATGTTATCAGCAATTTGTTTGATTTCCTCAATCTCCTTGTTTTGGTTTTTCATTTTTCTAGTGCTCACATGAGTTCTTCTACCATGATCTGTCTACTTATCTTCAAGGGTGTATTCCTTCACCTCAGTAATGTTTGCAAAGGCCTTATCCCCTTGGTCACTATCAAGCTTACTGATAAGAACCTTCATACTTGCAGAGGTGGCCCTTAATCTCTTATGACTCTACTCCCCAATCTTCTTGAGAATGTTCTCAACCCCTTTCAACCTTTTCCACTAGCCCCAGTTTTGTTCTCCGAGATTTGGAAGCTATTACGTTGAGCGTTAATAATCTCCTCGGCATTACTGATTGCTTTGGTAAGTTTACTTAAACAATCGGGGAGGGAGCTAAATTTACCAATGCCAATATCCTCTAAAGTCTCAATTTTGTTGGCTTCCTGGGTTTGCTTGGCTTTTATGCTTGTAATTTCCTTTTGAACCCAGAGTAAAACCTTGTTGAAGCTATCCATGCCATTTTTGATGCAAAGGTCAATATCCAGATAGGAGCCTTCCTAGGCCTTGTCTCCAGTAGGATCCAAATTTACCTCCAGACCCACCTTCCTCACATTTGCACTCTTAGCTTCCTTCATGGCGGTGTCTTCCCCAACCAAACCCTTATCCTTAGAACCAGTCGAGAACGATGAACGGTTCTTATCTCCCACATCCTCATTTTTTAGAGTTTTCCTTTTTTGCTTCTAGATGGAGAGGATTTGGAGCTCCTTGCCATCAGTATCCATAACATTGTCAGTCTCATCTTCCTCCTCATACCAACTATCATCATCCTCCCCCTTCTGCTTCCTTCTGGATGACCCTTTGTAAAGCTCTGAAGTAAATAGATAATAAGATGAGGGGGGGGGCGGTGAATCATACAAACTTAATCTCCAATATATTGAACAGATTCAACCTTGGTAGCATATACTACAGAATATAGTTAAAATTGTAAAACATTTAAATTCATGAATAGATAACATCACAACACATATAACACTAGATTTAATGTGGAAACCCAATAGGGAAAAAACCACTATGGGATTTTGGACCCACTAAGAAATATACTCTTCTAGAGTATGCTCGGTTAAAAGCAAATCCTGTTAAAGATTACAAACACATTGCTAGATGTGAGCCGGTTAGGGGATTTCCCTCAGATCTATTAGGATCTTGCACTTTTCTAGAAGTGACCTTGTCAAAGGATTTCAAACACTCATTTAGAATGTTACCTTGCCAGAGGGTTTACAAATAAGACTGTTAAGTCCACTAGATTAAGAGATTTTCTGTCACTTACAAAATAAACAACATTAGTAAAATATATCTACAACTTCACATCTGAAATGCTAAAGAAAATTCTATTTGCTCAAAACAATCTTGTCATAAGACTTATCTTGCCCCTTGTTGGGCTTGCTAGGCTTCTCAATCTATTCTTCAATCAAATCTTCAAGCTTCTGTGCTCGGTAAACATTACTGTAGCATCAATGTGCATACATTTGCCTGCATACATTGTTCATCAACAATTCCTTATTTATAAACAATTCTAACTGCTTAATCTCCTTGATCACATTTCCCATGATCAATCTTAGCAATCAGATCTTCAAACTTGACTAGGTTCAATGTATCCTTCGATCTAAAAAATGTTTTACCTTGCCTTGGAACTTGCATTCCTTTCTTGGAACTTGTGCTAGGTTATTGTGGTTCATTTTGTGCTATAGATCTTTCTCTTGATTTTCCATTGCCATAGATCTTTAACAAACTTCATGCACGACATACCAATCTTTTCTTCAACTCCAACTCATCAGCATCCTTCATTAAATAATGCTTGTATTCATCCAATGCAATCTACTATAACTCAGTTGTTACTCGCTTAACACTGAACTTCACTCGGTAGATATTTTGCCTTCATTAACCAATATTGATAACCTTAGGGTTTACTAACTAGGTTTCTTTGCTCGGTGACATAGTACAGTATTAAACTTAAAATCAACAACATATTTAGGATATCAAAACAATCAAAACAACATGATCTCATCATTGTCTAACTCTGTAATAGTTTCCAATTGAATAACTCCTTTCTTCCCTTTATTATCATATCCTTTCTATGTCACTTATCGACCTCTTAATATTCAACTTCTCAAGATATGACAACATCATACTGAATCAGAAAATCAATTTCTTGACATCAATGACAAAATAATATTATTAAGATAGTAATCATCCTTCTTCAATTATATCAACAACCTTCTCAATATCCTTATTGAAATGCCAACAATCTTTCTTTCTACTGTAATGCCAACAATATCCCCCTTTGGCATTGACGACAAAATCAACTGGATTTGATTCAATTGATTCAGATTCTGATTGCTATGTCAACTTCTTCAACTGTGTCTCAAGTCTTCTCCCCCAGTCATTAGTCTTTTGTTATCTTCTCCATTTTCTTCATTTAGTCTTCTCCCCCTTTGACAACAATGCCAAAAAGAAAACTAATTCAGGGTTCCTTCTCCTATGAAGTGATTGCCTCACTGTGTTACACATGGATCATCTCAGACTCGGTCAGAGCAACTTGTCTCTATTCATAATTCCCTGCACACCTTTAGAAAATCTCCTAAAGTGCGTAAATCAGCATCAATCCACAAATAATATTCTATAGAATCATTTAATTGATGCTTTCACCAAACTCTATCAGTGAATAGAAGATAGGGATAGGACCCCTAACTTGCTTCTGAGATACTCAAAAGTGTCTCTTGGTAGTGGCTTTGTGAAGATGTCTACAATTTGCTCCTTTGAATTGATATATTCTAGCACAACTTTCTTCTCTTGAACTTCTTCTCTGAGATAATGATACTTTATAGAATATGCTTTGTGTTAGAGTGCATTACCGGATTCTTTGAAATGTTAATGGCACTAGTGTTATCACAAAATATAGTTACTGGCTCAATAACTATTTCATTTATACCTTTCAATAGTTGTTTGATCCATGCTATGTTGGTACAATTCAATGCTGCAGCGACATATACAGCTCCAACTATTGACTATGAAATGCATCCTTGTTTCTTGCTAAGCCAACTTACTAGTCTATTTCCTAAGAAGAAAGATCCACCACTTGTGCTTTTCCGGTCATCAATGTTCCCTACCCAATCAACATCAGTATAAACTTTTAAAACAAAATCATTCCTCTTTTCATATACTAAGCCATAGTCTTCAGTGCCTCTCAGGTATCTAAAAATTCTATTGATTGTTGTCATATGGGTTTCTTTGGGATCTGGAGAAAATCTTGCAACTATTCCTACTGCATGTGCTATATCTGGTCTGCTGTGAACAACATATTGCAACTTTCCAATCATAGATCAGTAAAGTGTCTCATCAACAAATGCAGATTCATCATTCTTTAACAGTTTAAAGTTAGTAGTCATAGGAGTACTTACTAGTTTAGAATCCTCCATTCCAAATTTCTTCAGGATTTCCTTTATATACTTGGATTGAGTAATGAAAATCTCATTTTTCATTTGCAGTATTTGTAAAACTATAAAATACTTTATTTCACTGATTAATGACATCTCAAATTCTTTGCACATTTCATTTCCAAAGTTCTTGCATAGAGAATCATTTCCACAAAAAATAATATCATCAACAAATATGGTTGAAAGCAGTATACCATTGTTCTCATCATTCTTCATATACATGTTGTTTTCACTTGTCCTTATAAAACCAATCATGAGTAAGTAAGAGTGTAGTCTTTCATACCATGCTTTGGGTGCTTTCTTTAGACCATATAATGCTTTGTTCAGCTTACATACCTAATCTTTATTCTTGTCTTCAACAAATCCTTCAGGTTGTTCAATATAAACTTCTTCTTCTAATATACCATTTAAAAATGCAGATTTAACATCCATTTGATATACTTTGAAATTTTTGAAAGTAGCATATGCCAACAATGTTCTTACTCCCTCAAGTCTAGCCACAGGTGCAAAAGTCTCACCATAATCTATTCCTTCTTCTTGAGCATAACTTTTGCAAACTAGTCTTGCTTTGTTCTGAATGACCTCACCTTTTTCATTTAGCTTGTTTCTAAAAATCCATTTTGTACCGATTATATTTTTGTCCTTTGGTCTTGGAACCAATGTCCATGTTTCATTCTTCTTGATTTGATCAATCTCTTCTATCATAGCATTTACCCAATCTTCATTGTTAAATGCCTCTTTTACTATTCTCGGTTCAAATTTAGATATCAGAAATGTGTTCTGACTCAGTTTGTTCCTTGTCATTACTGGATCATCCTTATCTCCTATAATTTGACTTGATGCATGATTTCTTCTAACATATTTGGCTAATATAGGCTTGGTAGGCTCTGTATGATCTTCTTCATCACTCAGTAACTAGATACAATCTTCAGGTTCTTCAGCAACTTTCTCGGTAGGACTTCTTGGTTGAACATACACAAATTCTTCATAATTTTTTGGTTCTTTGGAATTTCCTTCATCATTTCTTTCTGAAAATTCATCAATTTTCTTATTTGCACTTTCCACTATTTTTTTAGATGATTTGATCAGACATTTAAATGCTTTACTTCTAGAAGAGTAACCAAGAAATGTTCCTTCCTCGCTTTTCTAACCAAACTTCCCATTTCTGTCATTTTTGTGAACATAGCATCTACTTCCAAAGATTTTAAAGTAACTTACATTAGGTTTCTTGTCATACCAGATTTCATATGGTGTCTTCATAGTTCCTTTCTTTAGTTGTACTCAGTTCAAGGTGTAAACTGCAGTGCTTATTGCTTCTCTCCAGAATGTTTGAGGTACCCTCTTTTCAATCATCAGGGTTCTAGCACAATCTACAATAGATCTATTTCTTCTCTCAGCTATCCCATTTTGTTGTGGATTTCTCGGTGCAGATACTTGCCTTTTAATACCATGATCATTGTAGAATAAGTTAAATTCATCAAAAGTGAACTCTCCTCCTCTATCAGATCTAAGACATTTCAGCCGTCTTCCTATTTCATTTTCAACTCTTGCCTTGTACCATTTAAACATTTGAAAAGATTTTGATTTTTCTTTTAAAAACATTACTGACATCATCCTTGAGTAATCAGCCACAAATAATATGAAATATTTGTCACCAAAATAACTCTGAACTTTCATGGGACCACAAAGATCAGTGTGTACAAGATCTAAGATTCCTTTAGAGGTGTAGGACTTACTTGTAAAGATTGATCTTGTTATTTTACCCATTTGGCATCCTTGGCACATAGCATTTTTAGGTTTTTCCAAGCTTGGTAGACCTCTTACACGATGCTTCTTACTTATTTTGATCAGATTATCAAAATTTACATGACAAAACCTTTTATGCCATAACCAGGTTTCTTCTATTTTAGCATATAGACATTTGTTCCAAATTGAGTCAAGATGAAATGTACTACCTCTTGTTTGTGTCCCGGTAGTAGCTAGTTTTCCATGTTTGTCATGAACTTTGACAATTCCCTTTTGAAATTCTATTCAGTATCTTGTATTGTTTAGCTATGCCACACTCAACAAATTGTATTTCAAACCTTCAACCCAGTATACATCATTACATTTAGCAGTGTCAAGAAGTATGATAGAACCCTTACCTTTCACCGGACATGGGGCATCATTACCAAATCTTACATAACCTCCATCATAATCTTCTGTTTTTACAAACTTGTGTTTATCACCTGTCCTATGATGAGAGCGTCCACTGTCTATGATCCAAGAATCATTATTGTTTATGTGAGATATTAGGGCTTTTTCTTCATACCTTTCTTCATCTGATCCATCTTTAATAGCCACATAAACAATTTCCTCTATTTCAGTTTCATCAGATTTATCATCATTGGATTCCTCATCAGCTACTAGGCATGTCTTTCTATCTCTCCTTTTGAAGTCTCGATGTCCTCTGTAGTGATTGTCTTTCTATTTGTCTTCTTGGTATTCTCTCTTTTCACTAGATTCTTTGTCAGGGCAGTTAGAAGCCATATGTCCTATTTTATCACAATTGAAACATTTCAAAGGTAGCTTTCCTTTATACTTACCTTTGCCTCTTGGTAACCTTCTGGCCAATAGTGCTTCAAACTCTTCTTGCTTTCTGATTTCCTCATATAGTTTGTGTACTTCTTCCATGTTTTTATGAACTCTTTCACTTGCTCCACTATGATTTCCTTCAGAATACTTATTCATTCTATCATTATAGTCATTAGATTCACCAAGATGAAAATAACTGAATGCAGATTCAACTTTATTTACTGAAGACCCACTGTTATCAAAATTACTTAACTCAAATGCATGTAGCTTACCGATAGTGGCATCCAAAGAGACTGGCATGTTTGGTATAGACCTTAATTCATTGATTGTAGAGACTCGAATGGCATAAGCTGGTAGAAGGGTTCTCAATAACTTACTTGTTACATCCTTTTCTTCAATAGTTCCACCTGCTCCTTTAATTTGATTGACAATTTCCTTTAATCTTGTACTGTATTGTGTTATGTTTTCTCCTTCATTCCTTCTCATTGATTCAAGCTGTCCTCTTAGACTATCTACTTTTGCTCTTTGAACATGTTCATCACCATCATACACAGATGTGAGCTTAGACCACATTGCCTTTGCATCATTACAACCTTCTAGATCATTAAACTCTGAGTCGGTCAATGCTGATGTTATTTCAATCATAGCTTGAATATGTTCTTGCTTTGCCTTTATCTCTTCCATTGTCATTGGGTAGGTACTCAGTGCAATGTAATCATTCTCTGGATAATATGTTGCATATTCTCCAATTCCTAATAAGTGTAGCTTCATCCTTTTCTGCCATGTGGAGAAACTTGCCTTGTTCAACTTTGGTGCATCCCTTTTATACATCTTTGGATCTTTGCCTCAAGTGCCTTTAAACTTTCCTTTCAAAGTCCAAAGCTCTGATACCAATTGTAAAGCTCTGAAGTCAATAGATAATAAGATGAGAGGGGGGGGGGGGTGAATCATAAAAAATAATCTTCAATATATTCAATAGATTCAACCTCAGTAGCATATACTACAGAATATAGTAAAAACTGTAAAACATTTAAACTCATGAACAGATAACATCACAACACATATAACACCAGATTTAACATGGAAACCCAAATACGGAAAAAACCACTGTGGGATTTCAGAGCCACTAAGAAATATACTCTTCTAGAGTATGCTCAGTTAAAAGCAAATCCTGTTAAAGATTACAAACACATTGCTAGATGTGACTCGGTTAAGGGTTAGATCTGTTAGGATCTTGCACTTTGCTAGAAGTGACCTTGTCAAAGGATTTCTAACACTCATTTAGAATGTTACCTTGCTAGAGGGTTTACAAATAAGACTGTTAAGTCCACTCAGTTAAGAGATTTTCTGTCACTTACAAAATAAACAATAGTAGTAAAATATATCCGCAACTTCACATCTGAAATGCTAAAGTAGATTCTATTTGCTCAAAACAATCTTGTCATAAGACTTATCTTGTCCCTTGTTGGGCTTCTCAATCTGTTCTTCAATAAGATCTTCAAGCTTTTGTGCTCGGTAAACATTATTGTAGCATCAATGTGCATACATTTGCCTGCATACATTGTTCATCAACAATTCCTTATTTATAAACAATTCTAACCATTTAATCTCCTTGATCACATTTCCCATGATCAATCTTAGCCATCAAATCTTCAAACTTGACCAGGTTCAATGTATCCTTCGATCTAAAAAATGTTTTACCTTGCCTTGGAACTTGCATTCCTTTATTGGAACTTGTGCTAGGTTATTACGGTTCAATCTGTGCTATAGATCTTCCTCTTGATTTTCCATTACCATAGATCTTTAACAAACTTCATGCATGACATACCAATCTTTTCTTAAACTCCAGCTCATCAGCATCCTTCATTAAATAATGCTTGTATTCATCCAATGCGATCTGTTATAACTTGGTTGTTACTTGGTTAACACTGAACTTCACTCGATAGACATTCTACCTTCATTAACCGATATTGATAACCTTAGGGTTTACCGACTAGGTTTCTTTGCTTGGTGACATAGTATAGTATTAAACTTAAAATCAACAACATATTTAGGATATCAAAACAATCAAAACAACATGATCTCATCATTGTCTAACTCGGTAATAGTTGCCCATTGAATAACTCCTTTCTCCCCTTTATTATCATATTATTTCTGTGTCAATTACCGACCTCTTAATATTCAACTTCTCAAGATATGGCAACATCATACTAAATTAGAAAATCAATTTCTTGACATCAATGACAAAATAATATTATTAAGATAGTAATCATCCTTCTTTAGTTATATCAACAACCTTCTCAATATCCTTATTGAAATGCCAACAATCTTTCTTTCTACTGTAATGCCAACACCCTATTCTCTGATTCTCTTGCCCTATTTTTCTTCTTCTCTTGCTCGATCCAGTGATTTAGGGGTTCATCCTCAACATCATCTTCTGTGTCATAACCTCCACCACCATCAACATCTGAGTCTTCCAATTCCTCTTCTGACTCAGAAACCTCTATAATCTAAAGATGGACGATGGTATTCTTGATGTGATTATACAAAATCACCATCATACCCTCATGCATAGAAGGATTGGTTTTGGGGTTGGAGATAGCATCCTTTATCCCAACATTGAGGGCACAAAACAAATAATATGAGATAGAAATTTTCTCTTTATATTGAAAATAGTTGACAATAACAAAATGATAGTTGTAAACCCTACTAAATCTCCCATCTCATGTGATAAATTCCATAATAGCAAACAAGACTCATCACCAAATTAACTGTATTACCTTCAACGAGTAGTAAGTATGGCTTCCCTTCACCAGTCTAGCTTTCTCCTCCTCATCCTTAGGGAATTTTTTGCCTACAGCATCGGGGAGCTTCCTATCCCTATATAACTTGATGTCATCCATCGGTAGACCTATAGCCTTTGTGATCATGGTTTCATTCACGTTGACCTGCCTACTACCAATGGTCAATGTGTCTTTATTCCATCCCTTTTTGAAACTCCTTGTAATTTCTGGCCATTTCTCTTGCATTATCTCCATAAAATCAATCATCTTAGCTGCTTGCAACACAACCCAAACCTAAGGATGGTCCCGCCATTTATCAATTTTGGTTGCCTCTATTGTCTTGTGATTTCCAACCATTTTGTTATCGATTTTAGTTAACTATGATTTCATGCAAATACTACTCTTCGCTATGGACTTTCTAGTTAGTAGGGGAGAAACTGCTAGAAGCCAATGGATATTTCTAATTCTTCCACTCGATAAGGAAAATAGCATCCACAAAGCATACGAGGTGATCCAGCAATTATTAATGTACCTCCTTCTCAGCTGCATACAAAACTGATTCCTATTGCCATGACCTTCCCTATCATCTCAGGAAATGATTTCAAATCCGGCCTTGATTACCATGATTTCTTTCATAAATTAAGATGTCACATGTCACTCAAGGGAGCTCCCCCTCACTATTTGAGATCTTGATTTTCCAGCTCCATACTACCTCATTGGCAGCCCAGTCAACACTCATGTTGGTCTCTTTGTAATCATGAGAACTGTAGCATTGATCGAACCCCTCAAGCATCTCCCTAGCCGAATCAATGAAATTTTTAATCTTCCACAAGGGTTGGTGCTTACCAAGAAGGCAATTGATAATGTTTTTAGAATCCCCTTCCAGCCATAACAATTTGACACATAGATTATATGCTAAATTAATAGCTTGAAGGGCACCCATAGCTTCAGCTAGATGATTAGTCTAAATCCCCAAGGGAAAGGCCACTACCCCAATACAAAATCTAGCACCATTCTAGATAACTCCACCATAGCCAGTTCACCCTAGGTTCCCTTTAGTAGCCCCATCAAAGTTAGCCTTAAACTAATCATTAGGGGGAAAATACCAGTTGCACATACTTCTTTTAATTTGGTTGGTGTTGGTGTCCATGTAGGCTAGGATGTTCTAGCTCTTGAGAACATCAAAGTCCTCCTTATTATTATAATAATGGTCTCCCCTAGCCATAACATTCTCAGCAAAATTATATTTTATCTTGGCCCAAAAAACCTTAGAGGGGTTAATATCATTCCTGAACATTTTGTTATTCCTCTCTTTTCAGATACCCGAAAGGATGTGTGGAAAGGAAAACCTCCATAAATTTCTTATAGTCAGATTGTTTGTAATGAAGTACCAACTCCTAAAAGAGTCTTGAATCTCCTTTGGGAACACTGAATTCAAACCCCAATGTTGAAAAAACATAGCCTAGATAGGTTGGACATAAGGATAGTGTAAAAAAATGTGGTTCACTAATTCTTGATCATTGATACAAAGATAGCATCTATTGGGGATGCCGAAACCCCTCTTTCTCATGTTATCTGTGGTTAGTATCTTATTTTGCAACAGAATCCATAAAAAAATATTAATTTAGGAGTCAAACCTGGATGCAATGCCTTAGCCCTATAGGGGCTAGGGTCTTGAGATTGAGCCAACATAGGGACAATAGATGACACAGAATAAATCCTTGAAGAGGTACCGCTCCATACCATGTGGTCCTCCCTTCTAGGATTTAAAATAGCTTGGTTGACCACTAAGTTTACCTAGTTTAGGTTGGGGTCAATAGAGCTAAGGTCCACCCAGTTTTGATCTCTCCAGTACTCAACAACTTTAACAATGAACTTCACCTAACATGTCTGGATGATCATCTGAGAAACACAATTATTGAGAGGGGCTCCTCTAATCCAAGCATCATCCCATAAATACACCTTCCTTCCATTACCTATGGCCCAAATATTTCCTAAACTAACTATACCTTTAGCATGGATAACACTGTTCCGAATAGTAGAGCCACTTGGTATCTGATCAGAGGCAAGAAAATCTTCCATGGTAGGGACCACACGTAAGTACTTAGCCTTCTAGATATCATTCCACTCTCTATTTCCTTGATAGATTCTCTATATTTGTTTGGCTAGAAGGGTCTTGTTTAGTGTTCTAATATTTTTTAAACCTAGACCCCCCACCTTTTTTGGTTTATAGATATTTTCCCAAGCAATGAGGGCAACTCTCTTCTTCTCCTCAACCCTAGACCAGAGGAAAGATTTTTGAATTTTCTCAATAGCATCTACAAATTTTCCAATAATTTTGAAAAGGCTTAAAGCATAAACTAGAAGACTCTGGAGAGAAGATTTTAAAACTTGGATTTTACCAGCTTGACTAAGAAGGGTACCTTTCCAACCAGCCAACTTCCTATTGAATCTATCAACAAGACTATTCCAAAACAACTCCATAGGTTTCATGCCCAGAGGAAGACTCGGGTAAATAGAAGGGGGCTTTCCAATTTGGCAACCAAGGATCTAGGCCATCCTAATATGTCTGTCCTCCGGGGTGTTGAAGAAGAAAATAGAGATTTTCTCGCAATTAATGATTTGACCCAAAGCAGAACAGTAAGTTTTGAGAAGGTTCTTCATAGTGGAAGCTTCTTTGATCGAAGAGGTGCCCATTAAAATGGTATCATCAACAAATAAAAGCTATGTTACTCTGAGTTTATAGAATCATTTTGAAGTCTGGATACACTCATCCAAGGGGACCCACTTGGTGAGTATTCCTATTCGATTATTAGATTAAATTTTCTTTTGTTGTAGTAGATGTTCTAGCAACTGATTGTTCCCACAACCAAGGCAGCAAAGTAATTCACATTTGTTACCTCTGAACTGAGTTAACAATTCTTTAGTTATAATTCTTTGTTAATGTTAAGATTTCCTGTAGCCATTAAGTTATTATATTTTAGCTTGTTATTTCAAATAGACTTAGTTGTTGTAGGTAGTGTAGAATGACTCTTACCGGAACTTAGTGCATATACAATGTAGACCCATTACAAGTAGTACATCCCTGGGTTGATAAGTAAATGAACCTCAGTCATGGATATGATAGCTACTCAAAATGGATGACCAATCCTTAAGTTAGGACTTTTAGTCTACTTATTGTTCTAATTGCTTAGGCAGATAGAGGGTTCGCCATTGATGAAGCAGCTATGGATCCTGTATGAAAAAATTATAAGATTATAATTTATCACAAGTTCACATGTACATGTGCATATAATCATGAAATAAATAAAATAAAGTAGAGATACATACCTCCTCCCTCTCTCGATCCATGGGAAAATCGAGTGCATTTAAAAATTCCACATAGCTCAGTGGCCACTGTACATGTAAAATAGAAAAAAAAACACTAATCAATCTACAAACCCCAACTAAGACAATTTCAACATTATCAAACAATTGTACAACTAAAAATGTGTTCAATTACCTTCTTCCCACGTTTTGGCATCTTCGAGGAATTCTTTTGCTTAGGACGAGGCCTAGACATGGAGGGGGTACCCTAGAAAAAAAAATTAACATGAGATATTAGTACACATAATATATTAAACATAATTTTATAAATCTAAAATGAAATGACTTGCATACTCCATCAAAACAATAGATAAACAAGGGTGTACAAAATTTGATACTGTATAGCCTTGTAGGCCAAAATCGATCGTTGAGAGTGTGATGACATCTATCTGGGACATTTGGTCCCCTCTCAACACTTACAAACCAGAAATTGGACCAAGCATTAAAGATAGTTAGAATATCTTGTAATTTTTTTGAATTCAAAGTGTACTATTCTATTTTAACATGTTACAAAATTTATACCTCAAGCATCGAAGGTGTAGTTGTAGTAATTGCGGGAAGAGTATGGAATATCGTAGTTGCATCCTAAAATGCATATTATTTATATCAATTTAAATAGATGTATAAATGAAAATTCATTTATGTAATTATAAATTTAAAGTGTCTGATAAATAAAATGCTATGAATTCAAATCAACACACCTATGTCTGCGGCTGATAGGGAAACAACATCTCCATCAACTCCTCTGTCAGCACCACATCCTCTGCCATGCAGGTCTGACATCTACTCCCACAAATCATGCACAAATGAGATGTGGAACCATCTATAGCAGCTGCATCATCTGTCCCTGAGCATATCCTTGAGTAACTAACACACACATGTTGAATGGGCTCTCTATCACCACCTAGGGAAACTAATGGCTCATCATCCAGTACAAGAGGGTGTGCTAACTGTGTCCCATGTTGGATGATGGCACCGGTCAATGTTGTTGCTACCTAAAGAGTTTGTAGCTTCATCAACTCTTTCATATCTACTGGGACAACCTGATGCACCTTGGGTTTGGGTGGTAGGGAGTGATGACTCTCCATGGCTACTCACCTACGTGCTCCAAGTCTATCTTGGGCAGAGCTGCCACCTCTACAATGGAACTCTCTCATGTCAAAATAGTTTGGCCACACATTGAGGACAAACTTAGAGTATACTTTTCTCAAAAAATACAATGACACCTCATAATTATTATAAGGAGGATCATCATAGATCATCCATAACCTCTACCAATAAAGAATCTTCATGGGAAACCTTTTTGCATTCAGAGGTAACGACTGACCAATTTTAGGATCAACAAAAAGGGGCACATATTTGTTGTTTACTAATATTTTTTTTCACTCCCTCGTATAATAACCCACTAGCATATTATTGACGACACATATCCCTAAAGTTTCCCCATTTTGTAATTTGTGTGGAAATGTTTGTGGCACCACTAGCTAATGTTTCTAGGCTAGTGGCGAGGGATTTATGGTGCTCAAGCTTAGATGTTTTTAATTTATTAAACACTCTATTTATTTTAGACATATTTTTCTCTAACTAATTAATCAATTGCTCCTATGTTTCAGGTGTAAAGTCCAAAGGAGGAATTGGAGGTGTATCTTGTGGGTTTTGTTCATGGTTTTTAGGAGGTGCATTTTGTTGTTGTTGTGGATTATCAGAATCTGGTTTTTGAAACAAAAAATAAAAAAACCTAATCAAAATAAACAAAATTAAATTCAAAACGTAAAACAAATTGAATAAATGAGAAAGAAAGACAAAAATTAAGAAAAACTAACCTTGATCCATAGAGTTTGGTGGAGAAATGTGGTAGCTTGTTTATGGTTTCATGGAGGAAAAGGAAGAAAAAATTTCATGGTCACGGGAAAATAAGACCCATATTTTTTTTTGACAAGTACCGTGTACACGGTTTTTTAGGGCTTATGAGTGTGAACGCACTCACTTTCCTAAAAGCAAAGCGTACACGCTCACTTTCCTAAAAGCAAAGCGTACACGGTCACTTTCCTAAAGATAGCGTGTATGCGCTCACTTTCCTAAACATAGCATGTATGCGGTATCTTTTATTAGGCTCGAGAACAATGGAGCTAAGTGCGTACGCAGTGATTTCAAATTTTAGAACCGCATATGCGCTGCTTGTTTTTTCATGTTTTTTTTGGGTGGTGTCCACTTTTCTGACCACCATCTTTGTAAGCATACCCATGTATCACTTGAAAAATGGATACAATTATATATTAATACTTGTTTGAGAACACATCCTTTCTACATGGACATAGCATAGGGTTGTTGGTGATTGATATGACATACTCATAATAGTATCATTGGTTTGATATTCATGGTATTATGATGACTTCCTCATGTTCATTATTGATAGGATATACTTTGCACTACATAATGTGTCATATCTTGTCACCTTGCATATGTGATAAGATTCAAAATTTATGATCATTTACAATAAAAATTGCATGGGATGGTAATTTAGTATAAGTTTCAAAAGCCTAAAGGTATAGGCATATTCATGAATATATGCATTTGATGTGGTATTGAATTAATTAAATCCCATCTTGGTGGCATTGAAGGTTTGAAATTTTTATTGACTTTATTCATGTATGTAAAAGATATACCAAAGGGTTTTGAGGCTCATTTTGTATTATTATTTTTGGCTCAATTTGTTAAGCCATTGAGCTAGTGCACAAATTGATTAGTTAGCGATTCATTCATAGAAATGGGAAACAAAATATTTTTGACAAGAAATAGATTATTGATGAACAGTTACTAGATGTGTAATAACCCACCATAATTAAATCAACAAAATTGACCATTCTTTTTTTTTTGTGTTTAATTTAATCATTTGTGTTTGATTCAATCACATACTCTAGGCATCCATCCATTTGGATTAGGCATTCATCCATCTGGGATGAGCATCTAACCATATAGGCTAGGCATCTGTCCATATGGGACATAATATTTAATCTATCCAATATGGGATAGGCATCTACCCATACGGGATAGGCATCTATCCAATCAGGATAGGAGGTGCTCTGGCTAGAGACTTAGACTCATCGGGACCATTCGGGTACTCAGCCAGTCACTAAGTACTACACTCTTCTAATAGAAGTTCACTGAGGTCGCCGTCCTTAGGAGTAATTAAATAACATAATACAAGCTTGAGTTCCACCTCGGAATTTGGCTTAAAGCCTCAGGAAGTCAAGCGAATCCATACGGGATTCCTTCCAAGTATGCATTGAATCACTTTTTCCTTTTTTATTATACTTATCTTTCAAATTAGGATTATTACTCAATCCTTCTTTTTACCAAGCCTAGACCCCACCCACGAACGCCTGAGTACTAGGGACAACTCTATCCCAAGACTGCCTACTTACCCGTTTCAGCACAGGATCAAGGCGTAAAATATGTAGTTCTATTTTCTACTCTATGGTTTGACATAAACTGATTAGTGGGTATGCAACCCTTTCTAGGGTCAATGTCCTAGACAGTTTCTCTACAGTTGCTACCCACGATGGTAGCGTTTAAGCAAAGGCTCAAGATGGCCAATTGCTTGTGGCCTAAAACAACTAGATCCTAATTCTTATCATGAGCGTCACCCTTGACCAATTGCCAATCGACAATAATTCTTCGAGATTAAATCAATTCCATAAAAGCATTTCACTCATCATCCCTACAGGGGTTTACTATGGTTTAACTTAGCGAATGAAAGATCATTTTAGAATTATCTTATTAAATTATCGATCCAAGGGGGATTACCCGCCCCTTGGCTTTTAACTTCCAAGTGTTCCTTATTACTCCACGACAATTTATAGGGATGATTCCACAGACATCATTGATGCAGCTTTATTAGGCATTAAGTGCAGTAGTTCAACATGATGACATTACTCATAAGCGTGACCTAGAGGCACTGTATATACCGAACACTGCTAGGTTTTGGTTTTCCAGCTTCCTTTATTTAGTTTTCTTAACTAAGAACTTATGAAAACATCATGCTTCAAAAGCAATTATGAATTGAACATGCATAATTAGACATTGCAAAGTTCAATTAATTGAGACAACTACTTGATGAACTACGTGAAAATAAACCATATCTAAATCATTTAATATTCCAAACTTACATAATGATGATAATTATGAAACTCACATATCAACATTAAACGCATAACTTACATGGAGATGATGAAGGCGTCAATAAATGCAATTAATATATAAGAAATTTGCATGATGCGAAAATAGTCTAACTTACATGTAAGACTAAGCAATGAATTATGCCTACTACGGAAATAAATAATTATAGAGTCACCGGTTCCAAAATAACAATTAGTTTAGACATAGACAAATTTTGGATCAACCACCATAATAATATGACTTAATTGTTTTAAAAGAACCTAAAATTACCGATCAACTAACCCAATAATTCTCAAATGGGTTGAGAGATTCCAATTTAATTTAAATTTATTACACAATAATCCTAATTATTTATAAATTTTCCTAAGTCTAGTTTACTAACTTAAAATATAAACTAAAGCAATTATTAACAATTAAACTTAAATTTTAAACTAAAGTAGTTATTAACAATTCCAATTTGCAATTTAAAATATATTAAAAAAAAACTAAATACAAAACCAAATTAATAAACGAAATTTTGTTTTAATAGCTAATTTGGAATTTGAGGGGGAGGGGTGGGGACCACGGGTCCCATCACCCCTGCGGTCCTATGGGTACCCGCAGGGATGAGGGGACACCGCGGGCCCCTCCATCCCCCTACGGTCACTATCGTAATAGTGACTGCAAGGGAGGTGGAAGGTACCACTTCCTCGACGGTTACAATAACCGCCACTTGCATGCTGCCTGATATTTCTCGAAATTAATTTTTGAAGACCACTTTATAATCCCTTGCAATATTTAATATTTTTGCTATTGTTTTAAATTATATATATATATATATATATATATATATATATATATATATATATATATATATATATGGTTTTCATTCCGAGATTATTTAATGATATTTAAGAAGTTATAATAACAATAAGAACAAGAATTTATTCACAGAATTGAAATGAAAATAGAGAGATTTGCTTCAGCAAATAAAACAGATAATTAGATTATCATAGAGGTAGGAAAAATACTTTGAATTGATTTCGCATAATCACGAATTTAATATTCACAGAGAGATTTATATAACCAGATATATGAAATAAAAAAAAATATGTTAATGTAAACAATGAGAATAAAGATTTATTCACAAGAATGAATAACACGGAGAGAGATTTATATTCTTTTTTTTTTGCACAGAGAGATTTATATAAAATAAAAAATAATATTAATGTAAACAATGAGAATAAAGATTTATTCACAAGAATGAATAACACAGAGAGATATTTATATAACCAAATATATGAAATAAAAAATAATATTAATGTAAATAATGAGAACAGAGAGAGATTTATACTCTTTTTGTACGGAGAGATTTATATAACCAAATATATGAAATAAAAAATAATATTAATGTAAACAATGAGAATAAGGATTTATTCACAAGAATGAATAACACAGAGAGAGATTTATATTCTTATAATGAAGCATTTTTTGTTCGAAGGGAAGTAAGATTTTTCAAAAAAGAATTACATTTAAATTTTCAATCCAGCAAGATCTGATATTTTCTAAGAAATTTAAATAAATAATATCTATCTTTCACATGCAAGCAAGATTTGATATTTCTTTTCTAAAAAAAACAATTAAACAAATAAATAAGCTATATTTTCAATATTATCACAAAAGAAAATTTTATAAAGGAAGATCTTGAAGCTATATTTTGGATAATACCATTTTCTCATATGGGAATGTGAAATAACAAGAGGAGAACCTGGCTTATCAAAGTTTGATGTTGAATCCAACCTTCTAGCTATCCTCCTTAGATCCTTCCTTGCCACTTGAGAGAAATCTTTCAAACAATAACTTAACAAATCCTGCAACGAAAATGAGACTACCAAGAAGATCCTGCTACTAAAAACTTGGGAAATTTTCTTCAAAACATAATCAACTCCCTTCTTTGAAACTTGCATACAATTTTATAAGAAAAATCCCTCCATTCCACTATCTAGAGAATTTAATTAAAAAAGAGATTCTTTTCCAATATTGGACTCATGCAAATTGATTAAAAACTTAGTGTGGGAGTTACATGCAAGGTGGTGGAGATTCCTCTAGAAACTTCTTATTCCTCCTACAACATGTGCCATAATTGGGAGTAAAAATAAAAATAAATAAAGCTTTTTGAATTATATTCTCCAAGTGTATGTGTGTATGCCTATTATTATTCTTTTATATTATTTATTCAATCATTTCCACTAGCTCAACCAAAAATTATATAATAGAATTGTATCAAATCAAAAGTGATAAAGGAGGGTTGTGGCATCCTCCCCCCCTTAATTTGTGCATTGTCCCGATGCACTTATTGAATGAATCCAAAAGAGTTTATAGTTCATGATTAGTTTAAAACAAAAAAGGGAAAAATTGTTGCATTTCCTTAGTATCTTCCCATGTGGCATTCTTTTCATCATATTGGTTCCATTGTACTTTGCATTGATCAACCTCTCTATTGTGCAATTGGCACTGGTGCCTCTCTAAGATTTTGAATGGCTCTATCATTAATCCTCCCATTTACTGGACCTGCAAAGCATACCAATTCAAAATGTGTTTCTCATCAGGTACATATTTTTTAAGAAGAGATACATGGAAGACATCATGGATTGGGCTCAACTAGGGAGGTAAGGCGAACTGGTATGCAATTGGATTAATCCTTCCCAATATTTCAAAAGTCCCAAAATAACGAGGTGCAAGCTTAGTCTTTTTCCCAAATCTTATGGAACTCTTGTGTGGCCTGACCCTTAGGAAGACTTTCTCTCCCACTTCAAACTCCCTTGGTGTCCTGTTCTTGTCTACATAACTTTTCTGCATATCTAAGGCTTCCTTCAATCTCTGCCTAATTTCCTTAGTTTTCCTTTCCATCTCCTTCAACATATCTGGTCCAACAATTATTCTATCTTCAAGACTATCCCAACTCAAAGGTGTTCGACATGGTCTACCATACAATGCTTTGAAAGGTGCCATTCCCAAAGATGTTTGATATGTATTATTGTAAAAAAAATCTACCAAAGGTAGGTACTCTTCCCATTTCTTTTGTTGGTCCATGCAGTACATGCGAAGTAGGTCTTGATTTGTCCTTTCTGTTTGACTATTGGTTTCAGGATGGTATGCAGTGCTAAAAATTTAGTTGAGTTCCTAGAGCTGTTTGAAGAGTTGTCCAAAACCTTGAAGTGAATCTAGCATCTCTATCTGATATGATTTTTTCTGGAATTCCATGCAACCTAAATATTTCCTTAACAAAGCACCTAGCCAAGGTAGGTGCATCATCCGTCGGGATCCCTAGTATAAAGTGTGCCACCTTAGTGAGTTTGTCAATTACCACCATTATTGTATCATGCCTAAAAGGTAACATGGCAACCCTTGCACAAAATCCATGCTAATAACTTGCCACTTGTGTTGAGGTACATCATGTAACTATAACAATCCACTGGATGTCTATGTTTTGCCTTTACTCTTTGACACTCCAAACATTTAGGCACATCCTTGACTATGTCATTCTTCATCCCTTGCCAAAAGTATAAGTTCTTTAGATCTACATAAAGTTTGTTAACTCCTGGGTGCCCTAAATAAGGGGCATTGTGAGCCTCCGACAAGACTACTTCCCTTAAGTCTCCTAAATTAGGAATATAGATTCTATTATTGTATTTGAGCAACCCATCCTTGTCTAATGTATACCCTTCAATCTTAGGATCAATTGGATCATGTTCTAATGTCAATTTGACTTGCTCATACCATGGGTTGTGACCCTGCTCATCCATTACTTGACTTTTGAAAGAAGTTTTGAATGTTGCTATAGTCATCAAGTGTCTCCTCCTACTCAAAGCATCTGCCACCCTATTTTCCTTACACTTAATATATTCAATTTAAAAATCATATTCACTTAGAAACTCTAACCACCTTCTTTGTCTGGCATTTAAGTGGGGTTGGGTAAAGATGTACTTTAGTCCTTGGTTATCTGACTTTAACTCAAAGGGCTTCCCTAGAAAGAAGTGTCTCCATTTCTCTAGGGCATGTATAATCGCTGCTAACTCTAAGTCGTGGGATGCATAATTAACCTCATGAGTCTTTAGCTTCCTAGATTTGTAAGCTACCACCCCTTCATCTTGGACAAGTACTCCTCCTAAACCTTTGATAGAAGCGTCAGTTACGACTGTGAAGTGTCCATTCGGATTTGGTACCTTTAGAATGGGTGCTGAAGTAAGTTTTCCCTTCAAGATTTGGAATGACTTATCACTTTGTTCTATCCACATGAACCTTTTACCCTTCCTCTATAATGAGGTGATGGGGTTTGCTATCTTAGAGAATCCTTCCACAAACCTCCTATAGTAACCTGCTAGCCCCATAAAGCTTCTTACCTCTGAAACATTTTTAAGGATCGGCCATTCTACTATTGCCTTTATCTTATCTGGATCAACTACTATTCCTTCCTTTGATATTATATGCCCAAGGTAGTGAATCTTTTCCTCGAAGAAGGCACATTTTGACAAATTCCCATATAACTTATGTTCTCTCAACCTTTGCAAAATGATTTGTAGGTGTACAAAATGTTCCTCCTCATTCCTAGAGTAAATCAGTATGTCATCCAGAAATACCAAAGCAAATTTACATTAGGTTCATAAATGCAACTGGGGCATTGGTTACACCAAAAGGAACTACTATGACTCATAATGCCCATATCTAGTCCTGAAAGCTATCTTTGGAATGTCCTCCTTAATTCTGAGTTGGTGGTAACCTGACTGGAGGTCTATCTTTGCGAAAACTGCTTCTTCTTTCATTTGGTCAAAAAGATCCTCTATTCAAGGTAACAAATACCTATTCTTTATTGTGACCTTGTTCAACATCCTATAGTCGATGCATAGTCTTAAGGTTCCATCCTTCTTCTTAATGAATAAGATTGGCGCTCCCCATGGTGACACACTTGGCCTTATTAATCCCTTAGCTAAGAGTTCCTCTAATTGCATCTTGAGCTCTTGCAATTCAATTGTGTTCATTCGGTAAGGTGCCTTGATACTGGTTCAGCTCCCAGTAGTATGTCGATAGAAAAGTCAAACTTCCTTTTAGCGGGTAAGCCGGGTAATTCTTCTGGAAATACATCCTTGAATTATTTTAAGAAAGGGCTATTTTCAAAGGTGGGGGTATTTTCCTCTTTTCCTTCATCAATTTCAACCATATAGATTAGGCCTCCTCTTCTTCTTTCCTTCTTTAATTGCATGGCTGATATGGTTTCTATACTAATGTGGTTAAACTTTCCTTGGATTTTGACCCTTTTTCCCCCTTCATCCAAACATTCAACAACTTTATTATAGCAATATACATTATCTTGATGATCTGTTAACCAACTCATTCCAATAATTACATCATACAATTCTAGGGGTGCCACATAGAGGTCTACCCTTGTTTCAAACTCAGGAAATTGTACCCTTGCCCTCGGCAAACACTTAGTTACTTCCAGCCATTCTAGGGTTTTACCTGAAAGTTAAATGATGTAGTTAGTTCTTGATTTAGGATTTTAAGATTTAATTTCTACCATTGCAAAACATTCCCTTAGTTGTACAAATTGAAGTGAGCACAAGGCCTAGATTTGAACCTGGCTCTAATACCACATGTAATAACCCACCATAATTAACTCAACAAATTCACCATTATTTTTTTTTAGTGTTTAATTTAATCATTTGTGTTTGATTCAATCACATACTTTGGGCATCCATCCATTTGGATTAGGCATTCATCCATCTGGGATGAGCATCTAACCATATGGGTTAGGCATCTGTCCATATGGGACATAAGATTTCATCTATCCAATATGGGATAGGCATCTACCCATACAGGATAAGCATCTATCCAATCACGATAGGAGGTGCTCTGGCTAGAGACTTAGACTCATCAAGACCATTCAGGTCCTAAGCCACTCACTAAGTACTACACTCTTCTAATAGAAGTGCACCAAGGTCACCGTCCTTAGGAGTAATTAAATAACATAATACAAGCTTGAGTTCCACCTCAGAATTTGGTTTAAAGCCTTGGGAAGTCAAGCAAATCCATAGAGGATTCCTTCCGAGTATGCATTGAAATACTTTTTCCTTTTTTATTATACTTATCTTTCAAATTAGGATTCTTACTCAATCCTTCTTTTTACCGAGCCTAGACCCCACCCATGAACGCCTGAGTACTAGGGACAACTCTGTCCCAAGACTTCCTACATACCCGTTTCGGCACGGGATCAAGGCATAAAATATGTAGTTCTATTTTCTACTCTATGGTTTGATGTAAACTGATTAGTGGGTAAGCAACCCTTTCTAGGGTCAATGTCCCAGACAATTTCTCTATGGTTGCTACCCACGATGGTAGCGCTTAAGAAAAGGCTCAAGATGACCTATTGCTTGTGGCCTAAAACAACTAGATCCTAATTCTTATCATGAGTGTCACGCTTGACCAATCACCAATCGACAATAATTCTTCAAGATTAAATCAATTCCATAAAAGCATTTCACTCATCATCCCTACAGGGGTTTACTATGGTTTAACTCAGCGGATGAAAGATCATTTTAGAATTATCTTATTAAATTATCAATCCAAGGGGGATTACCCACCCCTTGGATTTTAACTTCCAAGTGTCCCTTATTAGTCCCCGATGATTTATAGGGACAATGCCACAGACGTCGTTGATGTAGCTTTATTAGGCATTAAGTGCAGTAGTTCAACATGACGGCATTACCCGTAAGCGTGACCCAGAGGCACTGTATATACCGAACGCTGCTAGGTTTTGGTTTTCCAACTTTCTTTATTTAGTTTTCTTAACTAAGAACTTATGAAAACATCATGCTTGAAAAGAAATTATGAATTGAACATGCATAATTAGACATTGCAAAGTTCAATTAATTGAGACAACTACTTGATGAACTCTGTGAAAATAAACCATATCTAAATCATTTAATATTCCAAACTTACATAATGATGATAATTATGAAACTCACATATCAATGATTAAATGCGTAACTTACATGGAGATGATGAAGGCATCAATAAATGCAATTAATATATAAGTAATTTTCATGATGCGAAAATAGTGTAACTTACATGTAAGACTAAGCAATGATTTATTCCTACTATGGAAATAATTAATTATAGAGTCATCGGTTCCAAAATAGCAATTAGTTTAGACATAGACAAATTTTGGATCAACCACCATAATAATATGACTTAATTGTTTTAAAAGAACCTAAAATTACCGATCAACTAACCCAATAATTCTCAAATGGGTTGAGAGATTCCAATTTAATTTAAATTTATTACACAATAATCCTAATTATTTATAAATTTTCCTAAGTCTAATTTACTAACTTAAAATATAAACTAAAGCAATTATTAACAATTAAACTTAAAATTCAAACTAAAGTAGTTATTAACAATTCCAGTTTGCAATTTAAAATATATTAAAAAAAAACTAAATACAAAACAAAATTAATAAATGAAATTTTGTTTTAATAGCTAATGGGGAATTTAAGGGGGAGGGGTGGGGACCACGGGTCCCATCACCCTTGCGGTCCTGCGGGTGTAGGCCCGCAGGGATGAGGGGACACCGAAGGCCCCTCCAGCCCCCTACAGCCACTGTCATAACAGTGACTGCAGGGGAGGTGTAAGGTACCACTTCCCCGGCGGTTACAATAACCGCCTCCTGCACACTACTCGATATTTCTCGAAATTAATTTTTGAAGACCACTTTATAATCCCTTGCAATATTTTATATTTTTGCTATCATTTTAAATAAAATTAATATATATATATATATATATATATATATATATATATATATATATATATATATATATATATATATATATATATATATGGTTTTCATTCCAAGATTATTTAATGATATTTAAGAAGTTATAATAACAATAAGAACAAGAATTTATTCACAGGATTGAAATGAAAATAGAAAGATTTGCTTCAGCAAATAAAACAGATAATTAGATTATCACAGAGGTAGGAAAAATACTTTGAATTGATTTCGCATAATTAGGAATTTAATATTCACAGAGAGATTTATACTCCTTTTGTACAGATAGATTTATATAACTAGATCTATGAAATAAATAAAAAATTGTTAATGTAAACAATGAGAATAAAGATTTATTCACAAGAATGAATAACACATAGAGAGATTTATATTCATTTTTTTTTTGCGCAAAGAGATTTATATAAAATAAAAAATAATATTAATGTAAACAATGAGAATAAAGATTTATTCACAAGAATGAATAACACAGAGAGAAATTTATACTCTTTTTCCATAGAGAGATTTATACAACCAGAGATATGAAATAAAAAATAATATTAATGTAAATAATGAGAACAGAGAGAGATTTATACTCTTTTTACATAGAGAGATTTATATAACCAGATATATGAAATAAAAAAATATATTAATGTAAACAATGAGAATAAAGATTTATTCACAAGAATGAATAACATAGAGAGAGATTTATATTCCTATTATCAGGCATTTTTTGTTTGAAGGGAAGTAAGATTTAAAAAAAAGAATTACATTTAAATTTTCAATCCAGCAAGATCTGATATTTTCTATGAAATTTAAACAAATAATACCTATCTTTCACACGCAAGCAAGATTTGATATTTCTTTTCTAAAAAAATTAATTAAACAAATAAATAAGCTATCTTTTCAATATTATCACAAAAGAAAATTTTATAAAGGAAGATCTAGAAGCTATATTTTGGATAATACCATTTTCTCATATGGGAATGTGAAATAACAAGAGGAGAACCTGGCTTATCAAAGTTCGATGTTGAATCCAACCTTCTAGCTATCCTCCTTAGATCCTTCCTTGCCACTTGAGAGAAATCTTTCAAACAATAACTTAACAAATCCTGCAACGAAAATGAGACTACCAAGAAGATCCTACTACTAAAAACTTGGGAAATTTTCTTCAAAACATAATCAACTCCCTTCTTTGAAACTTGCATACAATTTTATAAGAAAAATCCCTCCATTCCACTATCTAGAGAATTTAATTAAAAAAGAGATTCTTTTCCAATATTGGACTCATGCAAATTGATTAAAAACTTAGTGTGCAAGTTACATGCAAGGTGGTGGAGATTCCTCCAGAAGCTTCTTATTCCTCCTACAACATGTGCCATAATTGGGAGTAAAAATAAAAATAAATAAAGATTTTTGAATTATATTCTCCAAGTGTGTGTGTGTGTGTGCTTATTATTATTCTTTTATATTATTTATTCAATCATTTCCACTAGCTGAACCAAAAATTATATAATAGAATTGTATCAAATCAAAAGTGATAAAAGAGGGTTGTGACAAGATGTGCAGTTTGGTTTAACAGAGTTTTGATGACAGTATTTTGAAAGTAGTTCTCCAATGGAAAGTTAAATACATTAATAGGTGTTTTGATTTCTTCAATGTCTATATTTTGTTTATCAATTTCTAAAGAGGTTAAAGTATTAATTTTGTGATTGGAAAAGTTTTTTTTTTTAATCTTCTTATCTCTTTTATGTTAAGAAGAAAGAGAGTTTTGTTTATTTTCTTTGTTTAAAATTGTTATGAGGTTCATTATAATGAATATCTTGTTTAAGATTTTAACAGTTTATGTTTTGATAACCCTTGTTAGGGTTTGGATTTCCAAAAGGTTTAGCTTTCTGAAAAACCCTTGTTCGGGTATGGGGACTTTTGCATGTCTCTATTCAAAGTGGTTTAACATGTTTGAAGTTAAAAGTTTGATCATGGTTTATGTTATTTTGTACTTCTTTCTTTCTCAAGATTACAATTTAAACTCCAGTTTGAATACTGTGTTTGATTTTGGCTAAGATGGGTTTCAATTGGTTTAACATACATATTGTTGATCATATTCACATTATATATTTAGTTCGGTATACCACAAGATGATTATTAATTTTTATTCAAAACAATTGATATTCAGTTTATTTGATAAATGAATTGAAATAATTTGAGAAAGATAGTTGTAAATTCTAATGTAACAGTTATGAAGACAATTCTCTTTCAAAAATAGAGAATATTATTTATGCATCATGTTGAAGGAATTCAATGTTATGAGATTGGTGGCATCAGAAAGAGACATCATTCTTGATTATACCTTGTGTGAGAGTTATTGGCTTATAGTGATATAAATGTATGATCATTCTTCTTTGCATATCAACATATTAGGAACTTGTAGCATAGATATTTACTATATTATACCACTGTGCATACTTCACATATGCACAGTGATATATTATATGTGAATAGTTGAGGCATATTATGCTTTTGCTTCAGAATTTCAAGTGATGTGAGATCGGAAGATTTTGTATGGTGAAACAAAGATGTTTCTCTATATTTGTATAAAAACTATGTTGTTATGAGATAGGTTGTATTAGCTAGTGAGGCACATGTTATTGTGACACATTGTAGTTAGTGAGGCATTTTATTAACTAAGCCAATGAAGCATTGTAAACAAAAAGTTTTCAGATTAATCCAATGGCATTTTTGAATGGTTTTTCTACCCCCATGATGTTTTTCTACTCAAGACAACATTTGTGTTATGGCTTGTCCTTATCACTGATGTGTTTGATCCTCATGTTCATTTTCTTATCATGTGTCATGGTTTGAAATTATGTTATTTTCCCATCTTCATTATGATCAATCAAACTCTACAATCAATGTCTAAGTTACTGCATCTTTAGTTTGTCAAATATGTGAAAATCCTTGCTCTTATGTCTTATATTCATGAGTTAATGTTAACTATATATTGCTTCATTGTGTTGGTACATTCTAGACTTTGGTCTGTCAATTTTGGTTGTCATGATACTTAACCTAATACAACTGAAATGGATATGATGTTGATATATGATGCTTCAATAGGATTTGCCTTGATATTCATGTTAGTTGTATCAAAATTGAGTTGGTGCTTTGAGTGAATAATGTCTATCAAAGTTCTTGATTCTGAGCATGCCTGTTCTACAATGGTTATCATTCAAAGTTTTGAAAAATCATTTCAAGGTCAGTTGAAATTAGTATACCACTAATTCACCCCCCCCCCCCTTAGTGGTATTGTACTCCAACAAGTGGTATCAGAGCCAAACCCTTGTCATAAGTATAACCAACTTAGGGGATTCCTGAAAGTGGAGTAGTGGTTGTCATGCGAAAGAGGAATAGGAATAAAAAGGAATACTCACAGCCTACAAAAGTAGAATTTACTAAGGACAAGTCTCAGTCTAAAGGAAAGATGTCTAATGTTGAATTTCAAGAATTTTTAGTAGACGTGAATGACTTTGATGTAGAAAAGTATGTTAGTAACCTTGAAGGAGTAACTGATTTTGAAGGAGAGATTTTTTTTGCTCTAGATGATATTAAGAGTCTTAGAAAAGTGAATCAAAAATTAGAGAAGAAACTCCAAGAAGAAAGGGAGTTTAAGGCTAAAACTCTTTTAGCCCTTGAGAATGATCAAAAACTAGTTTCAGATTTTAAGAATCAACTTGAAGAAGTCAAGAGAAAAGAAGAAGGGGCTAAGAGAAAAGAAGAAGTTACTAAATCAAATTTGGAAATCAAAACTAGTGAGTTCCAAAAAAGTAGAAGGAGAAGTAGTTTCTTTGAGAAAAAATCTTGGAAATATCAAGATGAAATTTTTTGTGAAAGGCACAAATGCATTAGATGAAATGCTGAGTAGTCAGAAAAGTCTGCAAGCATCTTTTTGGTTTAGGCTTTGAAAAGGCCAAATATCTGGTATTCAAGATGAGTCTAAATATGAAATAGTGTTTGCAATAACAAATGGAAGGAGTTTCAATGTTAGACAGACTCCAAGAAAGTAGATAGACTTGAATTACCATTCTACTGCATTTGAAACAAAAAACAAGAATATTGATAAAAAATAACAAAAAGGTACCAACATAGTTGGAAGAATAAATAACTAGTCCACAAGGTTTTCATCTACCAGACAATATTATTCCCTGAAGTATAACTATCTTAGTTTGATGGTTATTGCTATGTTTGTCATAAATATGGTCATAGAGCTAGAGATTGTAGTTATTATTGGCTATCAAATCAAAACTACAATATGATTTTCTATAACTACAATAAGGTTGGGCACATGAAAAGAGAGTGTTGGAATTTTGATGGTTTATCAAAACGTTATTATCCTTATGGTTATCATATTATATGTTTTAGATGTAATAATATTGGGCTTAAAGTACAACAATGTAGGTATAACAAAAGAATAGGTACTTTGAACAAGAAAAAAAAGGATTCTATGAAGGTTTCGGAAAAGAAAGAGCCCTTGAATATGTGGAGAAGAAAACAAAGTCAAGAAGAAGGAAAAACTAATCTTGTGCATATCACAAAAGAAACATCACATAGTGCATGAAAGATCAACATGTGGTAAGGGGGAGAAGGTTAGTGTTTTACCCTTTAGCCCCTAGAGAAAACAAGGAATTTGAGTAAGATTATGCATAGTTCAATGACAATGAGTAAATTAAAGATAGTGTTTTTGTAGTTGTTTTGGTTGTTTCTTGAGTTCATTCAAGAATTTATTTTGTGTCAAGATTGTTTCACTCTTCACATATGTAGAGATTTTCATCCTTATTGATCAGTAATGGTGTTGGTACACTACTAATTATTCATAATGAGTTTGGTATCAAAGGGTGTTCATCAATTGATTAAGTTATAAGAAGTTGGAGGTTGGTGGTTACATAAGGAAGAACCAATAATACTAGAAAGAGCCAATGATGGAAATGTGAGATAGTAGCATTGATCTTAAGGCCTTTGACAATAGTATAAGCCAATGAGGCATTTTTGAGTGGCTTTTCTACCCCATGAGGGTTTTCCACTCAGGACAATATTTGTGTTATGGGTTGTCATTATCACCAATGTGCTTGATCCTCATGTTCATTTACTTATCATGTGTCATTTTTCCAAATGATGTTCTCTACTCATATTCATTATGGTCAATCAAACTCTACAATCAATATCTTATATTCATGAGTTAATGTTAGCCACAAATTGCTTCATTGTGTTGGTACATTTTTAACATTGATCTATCATTTTTAGTTGTCATGATACTTATCCTAATACAACAAAAACTAATATGATGTTGATATATGATGCTTCAATAGCAGTTGTCTTGATATTCATATTAGTCGTATCAAAAGTGTGAGTTGGTGTTTTGAGTCAATAATGTCTATCAAAGTTATTGATTTTAAGAATGCCCGTTCTACAATGGTTATCATTCAAAGTTTTGAAAAATCATTTCAAGGCCAGTTGAAATTTGTATACCACTGATTCACCCCCCCCCCCCCCCCCTCTAAGTGGTATTTTACTCCAATAGGAAGTATGCCTAATTACATGTGGGTTCCATTAGAAAGAAGAACTCTATACTTCTCATTCTCATTTTCATCAATATGTAATTTTCAAAAAGACAAAATCTAAACCACTGGAGATGAAACATCATTTCTAGCTCTTACGGAACAGATTTCATTTGCAAACGCTTGTAGTTGCATCTGTGCATTCTACAAATACAATAGAAGGCAAAAAAGGATTTATTTTCTATGCAAAAATATATATCAGTGCGATTATATGTATATGTCTGCGTATGCCTATATATACATTTTTTATTTATTTTAAAATTCATTTATGAGTATGGATATATGCATGTGTATGTGTATGCCTATGTACATGCACATGTTGGGATGCATCCCACAAAGTTAGCAAGAGGTAGTAGTATTTTTTTTCCTTCATTCGGAGACATATATGAGTATGTCTATTTGCATGTGTATGTGTATGCCCATGTATATATTTTTCATTTATTATTTAAATGCATTTATGACTATGGCTTGTATTTACATGTGTATTTCTATGTGCATGTGTATACCTATGTATATATTCACATATTGGTATGCATCATGTTTTATGCTTGAAAATCATGTAAATTATGTTCATTAGGCTAAAAGGACAATCACAGATCCTTAACTAATCTAGCTAAAATCAAACACAAATCAATGAAATAAATGCATAAATAAGAGAAACAATTAAACTAATTGAAAAACTCCCCTAGTTGCATCATGGCCTCCATTGTTCTTCCCCAAATTGCTAGTGTAGGTGGCTCTCAAGTATTAAACACTAAAATTCTTGCGTATATTAGCAATTGCTTTGAAGAGTGTGATCTAGATTTATTGACAAAATGATGTTTATATAGATTTTCAACACAGAAGGGACTAAGGATTAGAACTCAAGTGCTGATTGATAGTCAACTAAAATTGATTGATCAGTGAACTCATCTTGATTGACTTGTTAACTTGTTTGATTGGGGAGTCAACTAATTAGATTGGCTAGTGAACTGAATAGATTGGCCAGTTTATTGAGTTGATTGAGAGATGACTGAATTGATTGAGAGATAACTAGCTAGTCAAAAAAAAGTGATTGAAGGAGATTGAAGAGTTAACTTAGCTAACTGATTAGTTAACTAATTTGATGAATCAGTTAAGATTTCAACGTGCTATAGGATTTTAAAATTGAATTTGATTTTCTTTTTCAATTTGAATTTCAATATGGACTTTCGAATGCTAAAATGCACATGAAATTAACTGAAATTCACATTTGGTGAAATGTTAATTTGGAAGAAATGAAATTAATTATAATTAGGTGAAATTCGAATTTGGGAAAAGATGAAATGAAATTAGATGAAATTAATTAGAATTAGAATTTGAGGAATTGGAGGAATAATTAATTAATTTAAATATTTAAATAAAATTATTTAAACATTAGAAATGAGCTTAATTAAATGATAAAGATTATTTAACTAAGGAAAATGTTGCCATTAAATAAATAATTAATATTTAGTTAATATGTAGAAAAGGATTAACTGATTAAATTTATTTGAGAATAGAAATTCAATAATTAGCAATGTTGAATGTGATTGATCAGAAAAAATAATTAGTTTAATCAAATAATTAAAGAATTACTTAATTAAGTAGATGAATAACTAGTATGGGGTCAATGAGACATTTTTTAGGTGTCTATATTTTCCCCTCTTTGACATAATGTTGAAATGACCTTGTTTCAAAGAAAATGAAAAATTTCTACCCCAGTATGCCCCAACAAAGCTTAGGGTGTAAATATGCCCCCTCAGAAAAACTGGTCGAAAAATTGTGAAATTAAGACCATTTTTTCGAAAATATTCTATGAATCAATCATGTGAAGTGTGGTTAGGTTTCGATCTCGTTTGATATGGCTATGACTACATTGAAGTTAGAGGGGATCACAGTTGTTAGGGTGGCAAAAACCCTAATTTTGAGCTATAAATTGAAAAATGATTTTGATTTTAGCTCATTTGTACTCATTTGCTTTGTAGGAGTTGCTTTGGGATTTTAGTTCTTTTAGTGTCCTTGGATCGAGATGGCGGGTCACAGAGTGAGGGTGCATTTGCCAAAGCGAGTGCGATCATATCAAAGACCTCTCGGCATAGGCGGCATGGTGAATCAAAAAAATTTGCACATTTTTGTCTATTTTTTCAAAAAAATTCATTGATGTGTAAATGTGCAAAAATTATCAAATTTGCAATTATTTTTTGTTTTATTCGTATTTGATAAATTTAGTTCGCAATTGATAGTAATAATTTGCAATTGCTAATATTTATCCGCAATTGATGTTAAAGTCCCACACAATTGCTAAAATTCACCATAATTGCCAGAAAAGGGCCAAAACTTCAATTTTTATTTGTCATTTCTTATTTATTTGGTCTTGTGCACCTAACCCATAAAAAAAATTTAATTCAGGAAAATTCATTTTTTTTGCAAAAAATGTTTATAATCTGATGGCAAGAAAGGTGGCTTCAAAAATTTCAGGTGCCAAGAGTGCAAGATAGCATAGAAGACAACAAAGAGCATACCAAGGGCTACCAAAAGCAAAAAGACAACTTCATGAAATTGAAGAGGGAGAGGAAATCGCTCAATACCATAGAACTATCCATTGATTCCTTGCCAAATTCAACTTTTATGATGACATTGATGTGATGGATTGCATGGTTTTGAGTAACATCATTGCAAAATAAAATTCTATCTTATATCTTTTACTTTTGTTTGAATTAAAATTTTGCCACTTAACTAATCCACAATTGACATGACAATGCTACAGAATTGCTCAGATATCAATTCACAATTGCTATCACAGTAATTGGCAATTGATAGTATGTTAATTCGCAATTGCTCAGAATTTAATCCGTAATCTCAAAGAAGGTGATTCACAATTGCAATTTAATTTTTTCTTCATTGTCTTTCTATTTTCCTGATTTTTGTCAGAATTACTCTTTGATTGCAAAAAGATAGAGCTTTGTAACCGAGGAAAAGATAGGCTAGATAGCCCACTATGTGTCTACTAATGTTACTTTCCTCTACAGGGTTAGAGTGGAAAACTTTCTTTTGGTGCTATTAAAAAGAACAAAACAAATTATTGAAAATCATGTAAATTATGCTAATTAGGCTAAAAGGATGATCACAGATCCTTAACTAATCTAGCTAAAATAAAACACAAATAAATGAAATAAATGCATAAATAAGAGATTTAAAAAATTAAACGAATTGAAAAACTCCCTTAGTTGCATATGTGGCTTCCATTGTTCTTCTCCAAATTGCCGGTGTAGGTGGCTCTCAGGTATTGCACTGAAATTCCTTCGTAGATTGGCAATTGCTTTGAATAGTGTGATCTAGATTTATTGAGAAAATGATTTGTTTAAAGTGTTGATTGATAGTCAACTAAAATTGATTGATCACTAAACTCATCTTGATTGACTTGTTAACTGGTTTGATTGGGGAGTCAACTAAATAGATTGGCTAGTGAACTGAATAGATTAGCTAGTTTACTGAGTTGATTGAGAGATGACTGAATTGATTGAGAGATAATTGGTTAGTCAGAAAAAGGTGATTGAAGGAGATTGAAGAGTTAACCGAGTTAACTGATTAGTTAACTAATTTCATGAATTAGTTAAGATTTCACCATGTGTTGTATGATTTTGAAATTTAATTTGATTTTCATTTTCAATTTGGATTTCAATTTAGACTTTCGAATGTTGAAATGCACATGAAATTAACTGAAATTCACATTTGGTGAAATGTTAATTTGGAAGAAATGAAATTAATTGGAATTAGGTTAAATTTGAATTTGGGAAAAGATGAAATGAAATTAGATGAAATTAATTGGAATTAAAATTTTGGGAATTGGAGGAATAATTAATTAATTTAAATAATTTAAATGAAATTATTTAAACATTAGAAATGAGCTTCAGTAAATAATAAAGTTTATTTAACTAAGGAAAATGTCACCATTAATTAAATAATTAACATTTAGTTAATATGTAGAAGAGGATTAATTGATTAAATTGATTTGAGAATAGAAATTGAATAATTAGCAATGTTGAATGTGATTGATCAGAAGAAATAATTAGTTTAATCAAATAATTAAAGAACTACTTAATTAAGTAGATGAATAATGTTGAAATGGCGTTGTTTCCAATAAAACAAAAAAAGTTCTGCCCCACTATGCCCTAGCGGTGCTTAGGGTGTAAATATGCCCCCTCAGAAAATATGGTCAAAAAATTGTGAAATTAAGACCATTTTTTTGAAAATATTCTATTAATTGATCGTGTGAAGTTTGGTCAGGTTTAGATCTTGTTTGATATGGCTATGATTGCATTGAAGTTGGATGGGATCACAGTCCTTAGGGTGGCAAAAACCATAATTTTGAGCTATAAATTAAAAATTGATTTTTATTTTATCTCATTTGTACTCATTTGCTTTGTAGGAGTTCCTTTGAGATTTTAGTTCTTTTATTGTCCTTGGATCGAGATGACAGGTCATAGAGTGAGGTTGCATTTGTTTGAGTGAGTCCAATCATATCAAAGACCTCCCGACACTAGCAACATGGTGAGTCAAAAAAAATTGCACATTTTGGTCTGTTTTTTCAAAAAAATTCATTGATGTGTAAATGTGCAAAAATTAGCAAATTTGCAATTGTTTGTCATTTTATTCATATTTGATAATTTTAGTTTGCAATTGACAGTAATAATTTGCAATTGCTAATATTTATCCACAATTGCTCAAATCCACCACAATTGCCAGAAAAGGGCCAAAAATTCAATTTTTATTTGTCTTTTCTTATTCATTTGGTCTTGCACACCTAACCCATAAAAAGTTTTAAATTCAAGAAAATTCATTTTTTTGCATAAAATGTATATAATTTGATGGCAGCAAAGGTGACTTTAAAAATTTCAGGTGCCAGGAGTGCAAGACAACATAGAAGACAACAAAGAGCATACCAAGGGCTACCAAAAGCATAACACAACTTCATGAAATTAAAGAGGGAGAGGAAATCGCTCAATACCATAGAACTATCCATTGATTCCTTGCCAAATTCATCTTCTATGATGACATTGATGTGATGGCTTGCATGGTTTGGAGTAACATCATTGCCAAATAAACTTCTATCTTATGTCTTTTACTTTTGTTTGAATTAAAATTTTACCACTTAACTGATCTGCAATTGACATGACAATGCTATGCAATTGCTCAGACATCAATTCACAATTTTTATCATAGTAATTCGCAATTGATAGTATATTAATTCACAATTGCTCAGAAGTTAATCCACAATCTCTAAGAAGATAATTCAAAATTGCAATTTTAGTTTTTCTTCATTCTGTCTTTCTATTTTCCTGATTTCTGTCAGAATTACTCTCTGGTTACAAAAAGACAAATCTCTGTAACCGAGGAAAAGATAGGCTAGATAGCCCACCATGTCTCTACTAATGCTATTTTCCTCTGCAGGGTAGGGTAGAAAAAATTATTTTGGTGCTATTAAAAAGAACAAAACAAATTCTTGAAAATCATGTAAATTATGCTAATTAGGCTAAAAGGACAATCACAAATCCTTAACTAATCTAGCTAAAATCCAACACAAATCAGTGAAATAAATGCATAAATAAGAGATTTAAGCAATTAAACTAATTGAAAAACTCCCTTAGTTGCATCATGGCTTCCATTGTTCTTCTCCAAATTGCTGGTGTAGGTGGCTCTTAGGTATTACACTGAAATTCCTGCATAGATTGGCAATTGGTTTGAAGAGTGTGATCTATATTTATTGAGAAAATGATATTGTTTATATAGATTTTCAACATAGAAGGGATGGGGATTAGAACTCAAGTGTTGATTGATAGTCAACTAAAATTGATTGATCAATGAACTCATCTTGATTGACTTGTTAACTGCATTGATTGGGGAGTCAACTAAATAGATTGGCTAGTGAACTAAATAGATTAGCCAGTTGATTGAGAGATGATTGAATTGATTGATAGATAACTTGTTAGTCAGAAAAAGGTGATTGAAGGAGATTGAAGAGTTAACCGAGTTAACTGATTTGATGAATAGTTTAAGATTTTAACATGTGTTGTAGGATATTGAAATTGAATTTCATTTTCATTTTCAATTTGGATTTCAATTTGGACTTTCAAATGCTGAAATGCACATGAAATTAACTAAAATTCACATTTTGTGAAATGTTAATTTGGAAGAAATGAAATTAATTAGAATTAGGTAAAATTCAAATTTGGGAATAGATGAAATGCAATTAGATGAAATTAATTGGAATTAGAATTTGGGGAATTGGAGGAATAATTAATTAATTTTAATAATTATAATAAAATTATTTAAACATTAGAAATGAGCTTAATTAAATAATAAAGATTATTTAACTAAGGAAAATGTCGCCATTAATTAATTAATATTTAGTTAATATGTAGAAGAGGATTAATTGATTAAATTAATTTAAGAATAGAAATTGAATAATTAGCAACGTTGAATGTGATTGATGAGAAGAATTAATTAGTTTAATAAAATAATTAAAGAATTACTTAATTAAGTAGATGAATAATCAATATGCGATCAATGAGACATTTTTAGGTGTCTACACATCCAACCATGACAACAAGGGGCAACAATTTCTTTTTCTTGGTTGGAACACATATATGAGCATGGTTATATCTGTGTACCCATGTATCTGTATGTGCATTTTTTTTTTTTAGTTCACAATGTTTATGAGTATGGCTTTGTGCATGTGAATTTGTTTGCCTAAAATGTATTTATCTATGTACATGCACAATCATATAAACAAATATATTAACACACTCATACATATAGCTATACACCATGTATATGCACAAGCATATAAGAAAATAGATTCACACACACACATACATATATCCATGGCTTTTATTATCAATGCAAAAGAAACTATATTGGTATGCATCCTACAAAGAAGTTAGGTGTATGCATAAGCATAGAAACAAATAGATTCATAGACATATACATATATCTATACACACGTACATATATGCAAAATATATTGCTATGCATCCTACAAAGGCTACAAGCTACAACAAATTTTTTTTATGTCAAAATTTGAATACATATATGAGTATGCTTATATGAATGGGTATGGGTGCATGCATATGTATGAGATTTATTTTTTTTATTTCCATAAATTTGGGTAAAAGCACAACGTTGTGTCAATCTTTAATAAAGGAAGTGGCCAACACAAATAAAACTATTTAACTTCGACCACATAAAACTAACATTTCTAAATTGAATTTCAAAATGATGTAAACTGAGGAATTTCTTGATTTTGATTTTCCAAATAGATGACATATATATGCAATGTTAAAAAAAAATTACATTTTGATATATATTTTTCTCATAACATCATTTTCAAGTCCAACATAGTTGAATTGGGTAGTTTTCATTTGACATCACTTTTTGTCTATTAAATTTATCATTATCAAAAGAAAAATTATACCCATTTGGAGAATATTCTCTCATCTAGTGATAATGATATTTTGTAAAAAAAATTAATATCATTTAATATTTTTTTAATTTCGAATCAACCTCTTCTTTAACTTAAAAAATCTACCTGCAATGTTTAAAAAATAAAACATATTAAAATTAATCAAACATTAAAATAATTATATGTCCAGATTCTTGACTTTGAGCTCTACAAAAACATATCTTTTTTATTTTTGTAAAATAATATTTTTCTTGAAGAAAAATACAGCAAAAGTGGAAAGTTTTAGAATCATAGAGAAAATGATGATTTGACTGCCTCATCACATGACACATAAATAGTTTTGGTTGAACTAGGTTTGGTTGAACCATGTTTGACCAAAATGAACACTCAAATACTTTAAATCAACACTTAAATACTTTAATTTACTTACTTGAATACTTGAAATGAGTTTGACCGAACTTATTTTCACCTCAAATTATTTTGGTTGAACCTTTTGTGCCATTTAGGCATCACATGTGCATCAATGGGCACCACATGGCCACCAAATGGGTTCGACTGAACCCTAATAGGGGTCAACTTGTCCTGTGGATGCTTACCCTTAGAGGATGCCTAAACTAATTTAGAGGTCTCCATCACTGATCATGAGTCTAGAGGCCTCTTACCCTTTTCCTCATAAGAAATTTTGGAATTCTCAGTATGGAACTTATTAGAGAGATGGCCTACTAACGATAAAAGTTGACAAAAGAGCGTAGAGTTTTCACACTCCAACTGTTGAGACTAAGAACCAAGACAAGACTTTGAGCTCAATGGAGACGTGCAAAATCATGCCAGGACCATTGCCTAGACAAAAGTGCACATAGATCAGTTTGAACCTTTGTTTAGTAATATCATCAAGAGAGTTAAAATTCCCAAATTAATTAACTAGACCAACAATAATCTCCTCATCCCAAAACTCTAAAGGTAGTCCTAGGAAACAAACCCAAGTCATAGTAGCACCAACCAAATGGGTATTCATCTTAAATCTAGGACACCACTTTCAAAGAAGAATTTGTTGCTTACCAAAAAACCAAGGGCTAGAAGAGAGGATAAGAACACAATCCTCCTTATGTGAGAATTAGAAACAAAATGTACATTTAGGGAATGTTGAAACTCACACACTTTCTTTAATAGCCCATCTCACTGCAACCAATTTTTGAATAGAGGCAATCTCTGGGTGCCTACATCTAAACTTCCCCACCAAGGCATTCTCCATTTTAGCCAAGGTGAAATTAAGGGAGGAGTCCTTAATATTGACACATGTATCATTCTCGGATCTCTCAGTAGACACACCATCCATAGGCATAAACTATCCATTGTTGAAGAGATCATTGCAACTCCCTTGGGGAAGATTAGCTGGTGTAGGAGCACCTACCTATGAAGGGATGAGATAGAAACAAAATGATTTTATATTAGTTAGAAGAAATGTAATAAGACCCTATGGGTCCTTTTTGTAATTCAATGTCCCAGGAGTGTGACAAGTTTGTCCATGTTTGGGTCAAATTGTCATCTAGGGTCTGGTAGAGAAAATTGAGTCAATAAGGGTCACAGTGGTCTAAATTGAGGGATCAAGTGACCATGAGTCTATTTGAGTCATTTTTTGTGTTTTAAAATCAAATGTAATCATTATGGGGGACTATGACAGTCTAGAGTCTAAGTTAGTCGAATTGTGCAAAACTTGTCATATTATCAATTTGTTGTCATGAGAATTTTGCACTTTTGTAAATAGGGATTCTCTAATGGTTAGACAGTTTGAAAAATAGTTGGAGGAGGTTGTGGTTGTTTGGGAAGTACATTTAAAGACCCTAAACACCGAAGAATGTATGTTGGCTGAGTTTTGGTTGATTTGGGAAGAAATTGAAACATCAAGAACGGTTGGAAACTCGAAGAAACCGTCTATTTTTGGTTGATTGCATACTGGAGGTGGATTGGTAAGAACACTCATGGCTTAGATCCAGTAACTAGATTTTTTTACCCTTTTTTTTTTCTTTCAATGTGAATTCTTTAAGTGATCACTGCCCCATTCTACAAGCAAATCCTTACTGGGTAGCCTAAACCCTTAAACCTCTAGGGTTTGATTGCAATAATGGGTTTTGGCCTATCAATATTTAATTGAACTCTACCATTATAGGAGATGATAGGCCATTGTATCATATCTCAGTACCAAAAGACATTAAGAGGATGCAATAGGGTGAAGAGGATGGAGAACTAACCCTAGATCTGGCATCTCTATGTGATAGACTAGTTTGATGAGTGCAGTGCATGAGAATTGAGAGGTAAAGCACTGGGAAAGGGTTTTAATGTAGTAGAAGAGTATTTTGGAGGTTTTCATAATATTTCATGGTTAGTTGTGGTCATACATTAGTAGAACCAAACCAATTTTGTGAAAGGCGTTCAGTCAAATAGGTCTGAAAGCCCTTCTAGGTCTATTAGTGCAGCACGAGTTGGAATATCTACAAGTTGTTTCGGTACCAAAAACTAAGATATTGTTTAGAACTCCCAAAAGGGTATCCTAAAACATAACTTGTTTGTCTAGATTCCTAGGATGTCAAAAGTTATCACCGAATTCCTTCAAAAGGAGGCCTAATAGCAACCGGTTGTGGGCAAATGACTCAAGATTGATGTTTTGGTGGACCTAAACCATGAAATCTTGTTTCATTTATGTTCAAGTGTTATACTGAATTGGTCAAGTGGGTCATTCAAACCCTTTAGCCTAGTACTAGCCCACTCATTGAATGCAAGGGTGTGTGTAGTCACACAAGAGCTTAAGAAGTGTCAGTTGTTTGTCAGTGGACATAGTGGAGCCTCGGGGTTTCCAAGGTGTTGTTTGGTCTCATTGAACCATTTCTTGACTTGGTGATGTTTAAATACCTTTGGAAATAGGGATTACCGGTTGAGTCTGTGAGCCTTTAGAAGTTGATTGGTTCAAGGTTAACCTCCTTCCAGTTAGTTGCCTCCTCATCATTAGAAAATAACAAGGAAAAAGAAGATCAGTTCCCAAAAGTGCCCCCGTTGATAACCTTCAAAGGAGACAAAGAGTAGATAGAGAAAGACCCATCCACCACTCGATAAGATACATCCTCCTAAATCTTAAAAAAAAGGACAAACAATTCCACATAAAATCATTTTGAAGGCTACACTTGCCCTAGGTCCTGAACTCCAGTCACAAATTAAAGCGAGCTCGTCGCATTGTCCTTACTAGACTTTCCTGGATCCTCACCACAACATTCCTGCCATCAACCCCTGATCTCATTTTGAGAAAAAAAACCTACATTATTTGTATAGAGTATTATTAGTTATGATCATATTTTCAGGACTAAAAAAATGGTGGTCTTAGATTTATTGAAATTTTGTTAAAAATAAAATTAAGCATAGGCTAAACTTTTTCCTCATAAATATATAGGTGGTATTGCAACTAATATTTAGGATTCATGATAGTCCCAAAGATACTAAGAGGGGGGGGGGCTGAACCAGTATCTAATCGGTTAACATAATATTTAACTTTATTAAGTATTTTGCATTCCAAAATAGTGTACCGATAAACAAGAATTAATGCAGTAAATATGAATAGTAAAGACAACATAGAAAGCACACCATAACACAAGATGTTTAACGAGGAAACCCGATGTGGGAAAAACCTTGGTGGGATTTGTGACCCACAATATTCACTCACTGGCCAATGAATGGAAATTACTTACAAGAGGGGCCTACAAATGCAAGAAGGCCAATTGCCTAGAGCTCACTGCTCCATTACAAAAGGAAGTCACACTGACTTACAAAATGGATTATGAAAATCCAATATAGTGTACTACTACAAAACAACATCTTCTATGCCAAGTTCAGTACCGGTTTAAGCTCATACAATAACCATAAACCCTTATACAAAATCTGCCTTAATATTTGCTTATCACTTCTACCATCATATGTCCATCCATCACTATTCTCCTCTCTTAAAAAATGATTTACAAGACCTCATACATATATGAGTCTATTAAAATATTCCATGTCATCTTAAAAAATATATTACAATTAAATACAATAAACAAAACTTTATTCTTGTTGGTTGGGATGTTGGTGAACATTGTTGTTGCTGCCAGTGAAGTGCCTATTGATGTCAATGCTAGTGCCTGAAGATATCCACAAGGTTGCCAGTAAGTTTCCATCAATGACAACACCTTTAATCACCTTCAATTCTCATTGGAGTGTGTAATGCCAACAATCTCCCCCTTTGGAATTGATGGCAACACTCATGAGAAAAATCCCAAAATCGTATCCAAAAATGTGTGCTCCAAAATGTGTGCTCCCCCTGAGCAGATGATCTCCTTTGGTAATCATTTTTATCTATCCTACTACTCCCCCTTTGACATCAATGACAAAGGTTGTCAAAATTGCCAAATGAGTGCAGTCTTCAATTTGAACCTTATAACCGGTTGGTTACAATCTGGAGTAAGCCTGCTATAACCAAATTCAAGCTCTAAGTAAACCTGTTACTATCCTTCAAAGCTGCCTCTGTTCTCTGAATTGTACTGGTGAGATGATGCATTTTCTCTTCTGGTATCTTCTTTCCTTGAATTAGTGCCTCAAAGATCTTTTTCCTTAGAGAGATAAGGTTATCTAACTTAGGACTGAGTCTACATTTTAGCTCTTTGGCTTTTCCCTTTGTTCTTTCCTTCTCTTTCTCTAACTTCTCCAATTTATCTTCAAATCAAATAATTTCCTGTTCAATAACTGATATTGGTTCAAATGAACCAATGATATTATCATCTATGTCATTAATCTCCTTTTGAACTTTGCAGATTTCCTTGTCAATATCCACTATCAAAAGATTTGTCTTACAAGTGTCTCTGTACAGTTCCTTGAACTCCATAATTGTTTTATTTAGTGCTGGTAAAAGAGTGTGAATGTGTTCCGTGCACTTCTTTATTGTTTCTTCAAATAATTTCTCTCTTTCCTTCTCCATTTTATCCTTAAATGTTTCTTCATTTATTTGATCTACAATCAGTATATTGCTAGTAATATATTTAGACATTGTGTCTAACTGACTCAAAGAATCCTTATTATCTACATTGCATTTGTGTACAATTAACTTAAGAATAGGAATATCATCTATTGCCTTATAGGCCAATGCATTACAATCTGTAATTTTCTTTATTGAATCCAAGAGTACTTCAATCATATTGGTGGGTCTAAATTCTGTCATTGAAGTACTAGATGTCTGCCCAACTACCTTTACAATCTCAGTGTTGCTAGTGGGGGTAACCAATTTGCCTGAATCGACCTCTAGTGGGTTAGTCTGTGTCTGCATTTCCACTAGCAAAGGTTTTGAATTTTCAGTGGTTGTCGGTGGCACTATCTTAGTGTGTACCTGTGAATCAACTTGTTTCTTTGCTTGTTTCTCTGCTTGTTTTACAGTGTTATCTGTTGGTATCTCTATATTTTTTTTTGCATTGTCCACTATCGGTATCTTAGATGTTGTCTTTGTTGGTTTCTCAATGCTTGCATCAGTGTTATCAGTAACCATGCTACTAACTAAGGGATCAACTAAATGTTTAGTTTGCTTTGACCTCTTTGTTTGAGTCTCAACCCCAATCTCAATGTTTTCAGCTGGTTGCTCAATAGCAACATCATTTTTCTTTTCCTCAGTGCTTTCTTTATCAATTACAATATTAACCTCCTAAGTGTCAATGTTCATCATGTACAAAATTTTAGACTCAAGGTTTGTATCTTCATGTGGTGTATCCAAATTCTCAGTAGTCGGTGTACTATCAGTCTGTACTGGTGGAGTAACTAAAGGTGGTGGTAGGTTATCAGTCACTTTTATATTAGGTAGTCCACCTATCTTTCCTTTTCCCTTCTCCTTTTGATATACCTTGAAAGTTTTAGGTCTTTTCAGTTCTTCTTGTTTTTCTTTCTCAACAAATAAAATGTCCCATTTGTCAGCTGTCTCTTCTGAAATTTCATTAATTCTGTCGGCCATTAGGCTCACATGCCAATGTCTGCTTGAAAAGACTATTCTGTTTGCTTCACTGATTAGTTCATCAATTTCTTCAACAGATTTTACTAGATGTACAGCTAGCAGTTTCTCAATTTTAATTTTCTTGTCAAGTTCCATAATTGCTAACCTCTTAGCATCTAACCGCCTAAATAAATCACTAGGTGAGTCATCTACAACCTCTATTAAGAATTTCTTATAGATGTCAAGATGTAGAATGATGCTATTCTCTATACTTTCTTTTTCCTCATTTGTGAATGTATCATACAATTTGCTTAGATTGGATAAATTACCATCATCTATTATTTCATTCAGCAAGTTTTCCAGTGGTGGTATGACCTATTTTTTCTTTCTCGTTTTAGGTGTCATCTTCTTTGTCGGTGGTCTCACTGCCTGTTGCTTCTGCCTTGGTGTTCTAGTTTTCTTGGGAGGAGGAGAGGGTACAGGTGAGGGTTTTCTCTTCCTATCTACTCTTTTGAATTTAGCGGGAATTTCACTGTCAGAGGATGTACCAACCGGTGAGAGATGTGCCTCTGGTTGTAATCCTTCTAAGTCACTTTCCTTTATACTAGTGATATTCATGACATTTTCTTTAATTTCCTTAACTTGTTTAGATGCACTCCTTATGTATTTTTCTCTTCTCTTTCTTTCTTTCAATGTTTGTACATCACTTTCTATTGATTGTGCATTCCCAAAAACCTTTTCTTTCGGTTCTCTAGGGGCTTCTAATAGGGATTTTGCATAAGTTTCAATTATGTTTACATCTACCTCATATCCCATTTTTGTTACCCATATAGTTCTAGGAAGAACTACCTCCATCCATATTTCATCATTCTTGATTACAAAACATATTTCCTTTTCATATTTATCTACAATGCCTTCTGGTAATCTTTCTCTTGTTTTCATTTTTGCTTTGAATGTTTTGAAGTACTCAGTGATATTGTTATCCTTATCTGTTCCCATACCAGTGAAGATATCTAACAGTTGTTTTCCTACCGGTATATCAAAACCAAATTCTTTCTTGCCAATACCGGGAACCTCTTTTGTAAGATACAACATCAGACATACCAAGAGATTGCCAAAATGAAAAGTACCTTTCTTGTCTCCTTTTATCTTCTTTATATTATCAATCAACTCATCTTTTAACCACTCACATATATCTATATTTTCATCACTATTAACCATATCATATGCACTTTTAATACAAAGACTGGAAACAGAGTTGAGACGGTTTGCATGGGTGGCCTTATAACCTAAAATCATACTTATGAATCTAACATTCACATCTTTTACATCATTCACTCTCAGGGATCTATTTTCATAGGTTGCTCCTGTTAATGTCATCATAGTGTTATTAGGAACCTTTTTAGTTTTATCCAGCTTACTATCGGTGAAGGGTAAGCCAGTCACTACCTTAACTACTTCCTTAGTGATTTTGTGAATGGAGTATATCCAAAATAATTCACCATGAACTTTGCTAAGCACAATCCTTACTACCTCAGGAAATTTTGGGATGTCAAGGATTTCCACAAAACCTAAAGTTTCAATAACCTTATGTTCGGGTTTCACAGTTCCATTTTCATTGCAAATAACATTTTTATACATTTTCAATATTTCTTCTGAACCCAATTCCTCAATATGGAAATGAATATATATTCTAGGGTCTTCTAAATATGCAACTCCTTTAGGGATTTTTGAAAAAGCACCTAGGGTATCATCTTGTCTCGCTACCTCGGGGATTATCTTGAAAACGGGCCTAAGGCATTTAACGACCTCTATAACAATAGGATTTGCAATAAATTCTGGAGCAGAGGAGGAAGCCATTGATAAATACCTTAATCTGCTTGATAGGTTTGGATGCTTGAAATAATTTGCATCACTTCTCGCTATGGATGCCTTCACTCAGATTTTCGCGCTCTTAGGAAGTTTGAATGCTCAGTGAATGAAAAAGAGGGAAAATCAAAGATTTATAATGTCTTTTCTTCCAACAACCATAAATGCCTATCGGTTAAGTGAAACTTAACACATCTGCCAGTAGAGAAGAAATCCATCTTCTCACCATCAACTGAGGGTAAACTTGCATGATTTTCAATTTGTTGCAATACCCCCAAGGGTTACTTTTCAGTTAGATGAAGAGTCTCCTGCCGGTGGAGTAATACTCTGTTCTACCAGTGAAGGAATAGTCTCATCAACATTCTAATCTATCTTTCTAATCCATTGTCTTGAGAATTCTTGCTTTACCTCATCAGCCTTCTCTTTGCCTTTCAAAATGGATCCTTTATTGTTTGTCGGTGAAGTCTTGCTTCTACAAAATTTTGCAATATGTCCAATATTGTTACAAGCATAACAAGTCACATTGTTTTTCTGAATAGCCTTTCCATATCCTATGCCGGTTTGTGTTTTGCATTGATTAGATAAGTGCCCAAATCTTTCACAAACATAACATCTTACATTCATTCTGCGGTTTTTTGAATTGTGACCAATTTTGTTGCATTTGGAACATTGACTGGTGGGTGCATAAATGTTCTAATTGTTTCTAGATCTACACTGATTTTCTCTATGACCATACTTGTTATAGTTAAAGCATTTCCCATTAAATTTGTAGGCATTAGGTTGTGTTACCAGTTTACTGTGATTGGTACCGGAACTTTCACCAACTTCAAATCTAAGTCCATTAGTGTATCCATTAGGTTTCTGACTTTTCAGCATACCATCAAGTTCTTCTGAACTTTTCTTGAATTTCTCTTTATGTTGATTTGCAATAGCCAACTCATTTTCCAAAAATTCCTTCTGTCTCATAAGTTCAGTTTTATCATGTTCCATGTGAATCAGATCTATCTTTAACATATCATTTTCATGACTTAGTCTTAGATTTTCATTTCCAACATCATTGAGTCTCCTAGTCAAGTCATCTTAATTCTTCTTTCTATCTTCAATGTCTTTACAAAATCTCATAGTCATGTCTTGCATTTCATTCCTCAAGGTCATGTTTTCTTGCCTCATCTTGCTTACAAGATCATTAAGAGTTTCCTTTTCATCAGCATTACTATGCATCTTCTCATGAAGTTCTTTTCTCTTATTTCTAGCAATAGTGAGATTCTTCTGAAGTCCTTGAATGAATTTGTGTGCAGTCCTCAGATCATCTTCAAGTTTGATATTCTTCAACTTCTTTGCATCATAGTCCACCAGAGCTCCTTCTAATTGCTTTCTTAACTTCTCCATTTGTACCGATGTCAGAATCTTCCTCAAGCTATTAGACTTTTCAAAATAGAGGACCAGGCTCTGATACAAATTGTTAGGATTGATGATAGTGCCAAAGATACTGAGAGGGGGGGGGTGAATCAGTAGCTAACCGGTTAACAAAATATTTAACCTTAATAAGTATTTTGCATTCCAAAACTGTGTACTGGTAAACAAGAATTAATGCAGTAAATATGAACAGTAAAGACAACATAGAAAGCACACCATAACACAAGATGATTAACAAGGAAACCCAGTGTGGGAAAAACCTTGGTGGGATTTGTGACCCACAATATTCACTCATTGGCCAATGAATGGATATTACATACAAGAGGGGCCTACACATGCAAGAAGGCCAACTGCCTAAAGCTCATTGCTCAATTACAAAAGGAAGTATCACTGACTTAAAAAATGGATTATGAAAATTCAATATAGTGTACTGCTACAAAACAACATCTGCTATGCCAAGTTCAGTACCGGTTTAAGCTCATACAATAACCATAAAACCTTATACAAAATCTCCCTTAATATTCGCTTATCACTTCTACCATCATATGTCCATCCATCACTATTCTCCTCTCTTACAAAATGATTTACAAGACCTCATACATATATGAGTCTATTACAATATGCCATGTCAGCTTACAAAAGATGTTACAATTAAATACAATAAACAAAACTTTATTCTTGTTGGTTGGGATGTAGGTGAACATTGTTGTCGCTGTCGGTGAAGTGCCTACCAGTGCCGGTGTCGGTGCCTAAAGATATCCACAATGTTGCCGGTAAGTTGCCATTAATGACAACACCTTTAATCACCTTCAATTCTCATTGGAGTGTGCAATGCCAACACTAATGAGTTTCATATCTTTCTTAATAGAGACATTATTATATTGCCCACTTTTTAAGTAATGGTTTTTCTGATATACTCTTTGAACCTTTATCCTCCAATGTTTTTTTTTTTTGTCATCTTCTAGACTTGAGTAAGGTTTTCTCAGGATCTAGTTGGTCTATTGTTTTTTTTCAAGTCTTCTAAATTGGTTGGCAAAACTAATATTTACTTTTTGAAGGATTTGAGTAATTGACTAGTAGGGGGTGATCTAAATGATCGGGATTTGCTTTGGTCTATTTTCATAGATGGACATTTATTTCCTTAAGATGTAGTTGATGCCCATATATGAGACTGTGATTGAAAGGGAGTTTATATAATGTAATGTGGATATTAGCTCTTACAACATGAAATAAATGCATATGAGATTTTTCCTTGGTGGAAAGAAATATATGATTCTTATTGTTGACCAAAGTGCAACCTTTTATATGGATTCTCAGCCATAATAAATTTCTCTGTTGGGGCAACATATGAAAAAGAGGTTTTCAAGGAACTTCCAAATGTGTTCTTTGTGGGTTTAGTGAGAAATGTGTTTCTCACTATTTCTTTGAGTTTTCTTGTTTTTGCAAGCATGTTGAGTATGTGGTGACAAATTTGGAATCAAAATTTTGTTCATGTTGCAAGATCTATTTATAAACTTTTAGCTAGCATGGGTTGACCTCCTATTTTAGCCTCTTTTATGTTAGTTGCCTAAAATATAGGTCCCACTTAATCCTCTAAAAAATTTGGCTACAAAAAAAATATCAATTTTTTAAGGCTAGGGTATACTTGGCAAAAGGCTTCATACCCAAGTTAAAAGTAGAACATTGCTGCCTAAGTGCTTTGTGAATGTCACTCTTTCTTTTTCTTTTATAATCTAGTTTTACAAAAGTTAGATTTGGGACAATTAGATATTTCTACTAATCTTAATTCTAGGATTACATCTCTAAGTAATGTGAACAAAGCTAGTATATAATGTCCTTATCTATTAGGATATTAAAAAAATAATAAGTGAATTGGTCAATTCACATTTATTTATCTTGAGCAATGGGAATTGGTTTCAATAATTAAATGGACACTTCAATTGTCATAGTACTAGTGGGAAAAGCTTGTGACCTTGGTTGGAAAAATGTTATATTATTATAATTTAATTGACAACTATTACTTGAAAATATACACACATTTTTTTTAAGATTAAAAAATTATTATATTTATTAAAAACAAAAATAAAAATAAAAATAAGAGTATTCTAATCGGATATCACTTTCTGGGTGCAATTATGTGCGTCGAAGAAAGCGCTTTGGGCGGTCGACGCATTTACCAACTCATTACGGCGAATCGGAGTTCTCTTTGCACGTGGGTCTTTGGTCCACTTTAAGATGTTATTAGAGGTTTGACTTGGTAAAAGCTTGTCTTCTTCCACTCCGTTTTTCTCCATAAATTCGTTCAAAATAATGGAAGGCACACACCCCTTGATTGAGTTCTGGATTTCTGCGATTTTTTTTTTTCACGATACCCATGGAATTCAAAAAGCTAAAAAGAAACGCGGAACTATTTCTATCTAACGAGTGGCGTTTGGCTTCTGTGGATGAAGTGAAAAGGAATTTGGAAACGATTAAGCAAAAGCAAATCCTTGAGTCATGGGATATTGCACGCCTTTTGGATGGATGGGTCGATGGCCCCGGCTACAGATATAATTATAAGAATGAGTACAGACCCGACATGGGACAAATGCTGCTAGTTAAATCACCAGTATCAAGACCATCCGGTAAGTTGATTGCTCCGTTCAGTTGCACGTCATGATCGCTATTTCTTTTTAGCTTTTATTGAATGGATCAAGACTAACTGTCCAATTCACTTTTTGCAGATGGTAAATTTTGTGAAGAAATGTACTCTGGAGTGGAGTTGAACAGTGAAGGACTAAAAGCTGCTTTGTTGCTCTCCTGTGACGATAAAATTACTGAAGTCGTGTGTTTCGTTTTAAAGACTATCATAGACAGATTTCAGGACAAAGGTGAGCGTCAAAAGGAGTTAGATCGCTTGTCAGACAGCGTGAAGGAGACTTTCAGTCACCGTAGAACGGTATTGCACTACGCTACCGATCAGCCATACAACGCAGAACATGCAGAGTACGTCACAGAATTAGTTCTTAGAAATTTTGAATATGGAAAAGAGTTGATTAAGGCTGGTGATAAATACGGAAGGACTGCTCTTCATTTTGTTGCTCTCCATGGCCATATCAATCTCTGCACTTTTCTAGTGAGCGAGTGCGGTTTGAAAGCTGAAGGAAAGGATCGAAACGGTGAAAATATACTGCACTTTGTTATAAATAGCGATAATATAGACGGAGTAGTGAGATTGTTGGAGATGAAGGAGGTGAAGAGTTTAATTGCTTCGCAGGACGCCAAGGGTAAGACGCCGTTGCATAAAGCAGCTGCCAACGGTAATACAAGGATTATCTCTTTTCTAATACGTCAACTAGAACGAAGCTCGGAAGAATATGTTCGTCGGGTAGATTTGTTTGGGCAAACGGCGCTTCACGAAGCGGCAAGTGGAGGTCACCAGAAAGCTGTTCAGTACCTACTGAAAAAAGGATCTAGGCCACTCTTAGAACGGAATTCTGAAGGCAAAACTGCACTGCACTATTCTGTGCAAATCTCAGACCAACAAAGGGCAAAGGAGATGGCTTGGATACTACTGCAACACTACAACTCTAGCGAAGAGAAATCACTTCTGTTGTGGGCATCGGCTGCTGGTGTTGGTACAGCAGAAGAAAGTGCCGAGTCACCAGAAGTAGAAAGATTTCTCAAGCAAAAAAGACAGAATATAAGCAGGCCTGGACGCTCAAATAACTTGTTGCTTAGCGCGGTTACGCTGGGGTATGACAAGTTAGCATGGGAACTTATCAGTAGGGGTGCTAATGCAAGTCAATTAGATAACTTCTCCAACTGCGAATTGTCACAGGCTCATAAAGAGCGCGTCCAGAAGTGTAGGCTTTCTTCACAGGCCCACCTTGTTAAGTTTTATTTTCTATTATTTTTTGTCTTTTTTTTTTCAATTACTTATCGCTTTAATTAATTCATAACACATCAACATTTCTAAAGTTTAACTTATGTATCGTTTCTAAAACTGACCCTACATTATGTATTATGTATAGCCTATATTAATTTAAATGAGGTCATGAGTTCATAAATTAACTTATTTGACTAACTTCACTAATCCAATTTTAGACCACACCTTTTTAATTATATATGTTTTGCCAATGAAAAGATACTACCTCACTGTGTAAGGTAAAACTTCCTTATAGATTCTTTGATACCATTGGAATTTTGATAGCCTTTGACACTTTAGTCTAACTTATATTTATTTATTTTATTGGTGCCTTCATTTGCTAGTTGTTCTTTATTAGCAATCTAATACTGGATGAGATATGATTTTCATATGGTGTGATACCATAAGTACATTAATATATATAATCAATTACTTGAGTTACACTAGCAAGTCAAATGATGATAAAGTTACAGAGAAGCTCAATGTTATATTTAACAATCAAATATAACTGATCAACCATTTATTGTTCCACTTTCATTATTCTTGGCAAGTCAAACAAAATATTACTATCTTGTTCTTGACATCCTGGGTGCGACATGGACCTCAAATTGCTCTCTTGTAGTTGGATTCCCCGTCATCCCATCATTTTATTCAGGAACTTTGGTGGCAGGTCTTCCTTCACATAAGTTGGAGCTTATGAAAAGAATGTAGTAATAACTTTTTTAGAAGCCATCAGACTCAATAAAAAGCTCTATCCCTTTTCATTATAAATCAAGTCAAGAAGAAAATGAAAGTCTTTGATAAATCCAAACACTCTCACCCCCCTTATCTCTAGATTGTCTTATAGGTAAGAATTGGGATATGGCTGACGTTCTTTCTAATTTTAGCTTCATGCCCTTTGGATTTAGAAACAACATAAAACGGTTCCCTACCCCCTCAACACCAGTTGGTCAAAATTAAATTTCAATGGGTCTTCTAAAGGGAACCTAAGTCAAGTAGGTGGGGGTGGGTTCATTAGAGATTCTAATGGCTTATGTGGCTAACCTGGTCATTTAAACTTCTAGGCTGTATTTGTGTTAAAAAAAGATTATTTTTTTAAATGATGTTTTCTGTACTCTATCTTCTTTATTATTTTTTTAGTTAGCTTTGGGGTTTTATGATGGGCTTTAAGATCTATTTTTAAGGATGAAGATATCAAAGTTTGAATTTGTGTTAAACAATTTTTTTTTAATGACATTTTTTATTAAGGGAAAATAGGTTTTGAGGGGACTAGAAACCTCGTACACTAGGTTTTGAAGGGACCTGAAACCCTCAGATTTTGTTAGGATCTCGAACCTACAAAGAAAATTTTGCTAGTAAAGATAGGCACATTAAATCAGCAGATCATAACAACCAAACTGGCAAGAGCCAGCCAGAAGCTAGCATGACCACAAACAGGAAAAAGCTAGCTAGACTAAAAGAAAATCGTTATAAAATCTGATGGCAACACAACCTAATCCTATTAGTGAAGTTGATGAACTCCCACATCTAGACATCAGGGATTTTCTGGGTTCCCCTCCCCATATGCATAAAAATCGGGCAGGAAAAGGCTAACCTGTCCCTTAACCAAAAACCAACACAAACTAAGTTGGGCCCTTCAAAACTGATAGCGTCCAGCCAAACATAAAAATAAAAAAGGGGGTTTTGAAAGGATCCCCTAACCTTCCAATTGGATTTTAAAATGGCTCCCAAAACCATCAAACTAAACAAAGAAAACCACAAAATATTATTCAGAAACCCCACCTCAATAGGGGAAAGGGAAAGAAAGGCAGCCAGCTTGCCATCCTTGGCTCTCCTGCAAAGACAAAATTAGGCATCAACAACCCTATGCAAATCCAACCCACCCTCCACAATACTAGCGAAAAGACCAAGAAGCCCCTTAACCACCCAATCACCATGTAGCCACTCCACCTCCATAGGATAACACATTACCTCAAGGGGAAAGTCATGGAAATGAGCAACAAGAAAACAAGCCCTCAAAAAGGTACCAGCAAGAGAAGCATCGAGGGTGCACACCAAAGAATCAAGTTTGCCACAAGTGTTCAGCTCCATCACCAAAGGAGCAAACCCCACCCCAAAGGGGAATACTTTCGAAGATGTGCAGAAGATCATTATAAAGCTCTCTTAGGTTTTCGAGGGGTTGCAACTCTTCTGAAATAGCAGATGATGGAGGGGAAAATGAAGATATAGATGGCGATGGGCAGAAACGGAGGGCGGTTTGCAGTTGGGGGTGGCTGCCAGAGCATTCGGGCCCCCCTCTTCCCTTCGCTACCATTGTCTCTGGTGCTTGTAGGGGCTACTCTGGTGTGTGCTCTGCCTTTGGTGACCTTACGATGGAGGCTTTGTCTCATGCTGGTGCCTGTTAGGATGGGGCTTGTTTTGTACAACCTGGGCCTTTCGTGGGTCCTCTGTTTTGTTGGGTTTGTTATGTGCGGTTTGGGCCTTTCGTGGGTCCTCTGTTGAGCCTCTCTTTCGCTGTCTTTTGCTGGATATTTACCCCAACTTCTCTTTATGAGTTGTTCTCCTTTTCTATAGAGGTGGATGGGACTCGGTGAATTTTCTTATGGTTACAGTGTCTTTTTGGCTCCCTCTTTTGCTCTCTAGGTCTGTAATGGTGGTGTTATTTCCTATTGAGGTGGAGATATTCTCTAGGGCTAGAGTTGGAGTTTTTGTTTTGGAAGTTTTTTTGCCTGACGGAGGATGTTATTTGTACTCTTTCTTCTTTATTCTTTTGTTCCTTGGGCCGGGGTTCCATGGGAGGCTTGAGGATCTATTTTTATGGAAGGAGGTCTCATGAAGTGAAAATAAATTTGTAAGAAGATTACTTGGAATCTTTTCCTAAAAAATAACAGGTCCTACTGGGGAGTTGGAGATTGCCTGTCAACTTAAACTTTTTTCCCTGTCATTTGTCAATCATTTGAAATTTTTCATCTTTTTATCAATTTATTTTTTTGTTATTTTATATTTATTTACTTGTTGAATTAAATATACTACATAATAAAATTCATGAGACCACCAGCTTTAATATATTTTTGAACTTAATCTTTTAAACTTAAATTATACTACAAAACTCATAAAATCAGAGACTCTAAACTAATTCTCAAAAATCTCAACACCACACTAATTTTTTTAAAGGAAACCCCACCATGGAACCCAGCCTTAATCTGCTTAATGGTTTTCTCAAGGCGCGAAAAGTTCTCCTTTTTCATCTAAATTCTGAATTCACTGGAAAACTCCTAAACACTCTTCAACATCTACGCGACATCTATTCGTAGCGTGGTGTTAATACAAATCGTTTCTCTTTCCAAACCAGGCTCCGATATTAGAAGTCTTTAAGAGTCAAGATTAAAAAAATTGAAAATAGAGGATTCACACGCAGGGAAGGTATGGTAAAATTGCATGCACGATTTTGGCTTATCTGTAACGTATCTTTTTATCTGGAAGGTAGGTCATTCGGCACCAAATGAATTTGCACTGATGATCTACTGTGAAACGTGACAGTTCTCAAGCGTGTGGAGAAAATGCCGGAAGGAGGCCGAGACCAACCAACCATCTACGATAGTCTTGGTATGTAACCATGGGTTTCACTTGTGTAGCGAATGCATCTATACAGCAATGCCTGATGAAAAAAAATTCTCAAATTTTATCGCTAACAAATGCACCTATAAAACGATTGCCTAAACATAACATCTTGAGGGGCAACCAGGTCTCACCTTAACAAATGAGTGCTATGCCATACATTTATATGCAACCATGTCCCATCCAAAACAATGCTGATAGTCTGGTCTACAGTAGAATGGTCTTTTAGGCCGTATTACCGTATACATATCATCTGAATTCTTATATACCTTGTCATCTAATATGACTTGCAATGGACCAGGAAGAAAGGCTTTTGCAGAAGGCCTGGCTGCACTTTTTTTAAACCCATATGTTAAATCACCCGTGACAGTGGGAATTTCGGGTGACTGGGGAATGGGCAAGTCCAGCTTAATGTTGCAGGTACTTTTCAAATACTCTCTTCAAAGTGATTTCACAGATTCTTTCTCGATGTAATATTGATGAAAATCCTGAATCATTGACAATTTACACAATGACAGACGGAAATGATTTTGCTGCAAGCAGCAGCCCAGCTAGCGTTTCCGAATATTCTACCATTTGAGGATTTTCCTGGTTCCAAACAGTTCGAGCTAACTCCAAAAGGTCGAGAAATATATAAAAATGTTACACATGGAGTGAAAGATATATTGCCAGCCTCTGAAATAGCTCATGTAAGTACTTGTTAGCTAGCCATACATTGATTGACCTCTTGTGAGAGTGCGACATTAGAACCCTAACCATTATGAATCCACTAAAGTTTTATCCCCTATGCATCAGATTGATGATCCACTGGTATATTTTCTCAACAATTATCAAGACAAATACTCTCAAGTTTATAAATCATTAGCGCTGATGGACCGCCGGGAGATGGTGAGTTTTCTCGCAAAATATTGTAGCTTCGTGGGTATTGTTAAGTACTCTATTAAATTCAGACCTTATTGTTTGGCATGTCTTAGTTTCGTTTGAAGGATAAAACTTCAGATTCAAGTAGCAGCGTGGGCAAGATTCCTACTGTTATGACCGTTCGCTATAACGCGTGGCATTACCAAAATGAGTTAGAAGCATTGGCAGGCCTGGCTGTTACAATAACAAAGGCAATGGAAGAAACAATGACCAAGTCCCAGAGAATCAGGTCTTCCTGGAGATACGCATGGAAGGAACGTGGAAACGAAATACGTTTCCAATTTTTTTTGCCATGCCTCCTTGCTCTTTTTCTTTCAGGTTGGCTTACCTGGGCGGTTTGGATGTTGTTAAGCAGATCCAAGCGGAGGGAACTGCAAGACTTGAAATACGGATCGATACCTGTAACTGTAGTTGTACTTTTTTGGACCGTAACGAAACAATTATATTCTGTTTTCAAGCCTGTTAGTGTTCAAATTTTGGGTTATATCCGCCTACCTGACCATAGCACAAATCTGGGTTACCAGCATCAACTGATATCTGACATAAACTTTTTGAAAAATCAAATTCGGGAAAAACCGTCTTTGTTTTGGAAATTTGTTGCTGGCAATTGGCTATGGAGAATGTTTGGGCTCTATCGTGACACTGTTGAAGGTACGTCCATTCCAAAAAGACGATCGCCTTCTAAAGACGACGCCCGCATAATTGTATTTGTTGACGATTTGGATAGATGCCAACACACCGTTATTTTACAGGTACTTCTCATCTGATTCAATTTTGTTCTTTAAGCGTTAAATATGACAATAAACGATGACATCCACCACTCACATAACAAGCTTTTTGCAAAATGGCATAATCAGGTACTTTCTGCAGTTAATTTGGTCTTAGCAGTTTGCGAGATCAACGTGATTCTTGGAATGGACAAGAAAATGATCGCAAGAGCAATAGCCCATAAATACCAACACCAACTCCAAGACATAAATAACTTAAATATGGTCGTTCCAGTAGATTTGGCGGAGAAATACTTAAGCAAAATAGTTCAGCTACCTTTGGCCTTACCAGATTCTGGCAATGAAGAGAGAATACAGTTTCTGAATAAGCAATTGGGAGAGGAGTTCAAGGAAAGTGGTGAGAACCAAACAGAGGAGAGAATGCAGTTTCTAAATCAGCAGATGGGAGAGTACTTCAAGGAGAGTGGCGACGAGGAAATAGAGGAGATCAATCAGCTGTCCGGAGAGGACTTCATGGAGAACGACGACGAAATGGACGACAGCTGGCAAAATTTAAAAGGTTTCCAAAAATTACAATGCATATCTCAGATAACAATATTTTTACATTTCATTTTTTGTTACTTAATAAAATGGCTACAATGCAGGTTTTCGAATGAGCGGCACAGAAAGCCTTTCGCAAGAAGGCCCGGAGTCTTTACCAGGTTCTCAAATTACAATCTCTTTATCAATTAAATTCAAGGCCTTTCGTTTCAATTGGTTTACTTAATTTCTAATTGATGCAGAGTCTCAACCCAGTGATATGGAAAACCCTCAAGAAAACCTTCCACAAAGTTGTCCAGCAATTTTTTCAGGTTCTAAACAATCTATCTCTTGACGAGCCATTTTATTTCAATTGTTTAACTTTCTAAAAGAAAATATGTTATTTTTTCTGATGCTCAACCCCTTAATGTAGAAAACCCTGATATCTTCCAAATGGTAGCCAAGAATCTATACCAACTTTTCAAATTACAATCTATCTGTTAAATGACAATACCGTTTCATTTCAAATAAAAGAGAACATTTCTTATTGATACAGATGATCATCCCAATGATGTCGAAAACCCTCACTATAGTCTTCCGCAGAAACATGCTGCAAAAAGTGGTCCAGAGAACCGGCCAATAATTTCCCAAATACTAGAGTATTTCGGAGCATTGAGGTCTGCTGAGCCAGTAACTTTCCTATTACTCATTTTTTCCAGAGCATTGAGGACTACTCTTCGCCGATGGAGTTACTCGGGTATAGCCGTTAGAAACACTTTCTCTAAGAACTTCACATCAAAATTTAATAAATATATCATGCGATTTAGTGAACATTAGAGGGATTTTGGCATTTCAGCAGCTCCGGATATAACAAGCTCCAAACTGAAAAGCGTACCAATAAATAGTCAGTTGATACTGCCAAGCTACACCGATGAAGAGCGGAAAGCAATGATTTTCTTGAGCACAAAAGTAAGCGATGGCCCACAACTTCCTCGTGAATGGAAAAGATTCCTCACATATCATCGTCTAGCGTGGAACATCCTTTTCCGATTCAAGCAAGTGAAACAGTTGCCAGGATGGCAGGTCCAACTTCTAGTCTGGATATTTTGTTGTTGGGAATGGAAAGAAAATATCAACCATGTTATAAAGGTAGTTTACTCAACTGTATTTTTTTTCACTTTTAGTTTTTATTCTTTTTTAACTCTTGAGACCTTCACATATCCCTCATGTATCTTGCAGAAGTGGAAGGAGCTTGTGTCTATAAAGGGTGGCACTGTAAATGATGAGGACCCTTCGCTCAAAATTATTGTTGAGCATTACGTTGATAGAAATGTAGTAGATGTGGAAAGGGATAAATGGGAGTTGCTAATTAAGACTTTGGATGAATACGATGTTCCCAAGGATAGCATTCAATCTTTTCAAAAGTTTCGTCTACATTGTGAAATTGGATACCTCCCTCCGCCTCCTGCAAATGACACAGAGCCGATGAGCAACACCTCAGCCTCCGAATCAGAGGGAAAGGCAAATTAGAGTTATCAAACGCAATCAACTTTATTGGTTAAGTATCAAAGTACGAACCTGTCGAAGCTTATATGAATTAGTGGGATTGCAGGATAAAAATAGCATGGAATTTTATGAAAAGGTTTTTAAACATCTTCTAGTAAATGCAAACTATGAATCCAAAAAACTGAAGAATCCAGATTCAAAAATTCTAATTAACTTAAAAGTGTGGTTTCATTTCTCATTATTGTTAATTTTTATACACATGTTATTCGACATAAACTTCTAATATGCTCTTATAAACATGAGATGATAGGCAATCCTTTGTCTTATTAGTGCTGTTTTATTTTTATTAATTTAGATAATAAAAATGGATATGTAATATATTGAGTTTTTAAATGTTATATTTTCATTCTAAACATCATTATGTTGCAAGTTATACATGTTAGTGTTAACATTATCATCTTAGAAGTTATCTTGAAATTATATTATCATTCTCATTTTAATAAATTATACACATACGAAATAATTTATAAAGAATAAGTCGTGTCTATCAACAAAGAGTCTAATGTATGATCGTTTATATTTTCATTCATTAAAATTTAATTCTACACTATGTTGAATCACAGTTTAATATCATGACATTTTATTTTTAACAAAAAAATATTATGAGTATGTGTTTGTACTCATACAAGTCTTATACATTTGTTCATCATTCATAGAAAAAATTTAAGAAACATGCATTAGAATCAAATGCCACCCTCTTATCTTAGCTTCAAAAATTCACTTGTTTATGTTAAGAGCTTTAAAAATTTTTTTGATATTGTTTTGATGTTATAAATATAATGTTCAAACAAAAAATATTTGTTAAACTTATTTCCATAAAAATTATGTTTTAATAAAAAGATCAATTTGATAAGAAGTAGATTTTCTCCCAAGTGATATCTTATTTTAATTATAATAGACTTATATTTTTTAAATTGTAATTTATGATTATCCTGTGATACAACTCATCTCAACTTTATAATACAAAAAAATACACATTTATCTTCACCTAGAATTTAATCAATTATTATTTTAATAATATTAAGAAAATACAATTATAAAGTAGTGTTAAATAAAAAATCATAATAAATAATATAATTTTGCGTTATAATATTTATAAAGTACAATAAAAAAATAATTATTCTAAAAATATATACATTTTGCAAAAAAAAAATAGTTAAGATGATATACCTTTTTAGTATTCACGAAATGATAAGATGGAATTGAGTCTCATGAAGAAAATGAATTGCTACATTTTGTAAAGGAAAAAATACTTATCTTACACTAATCTAAGCTAACCCAATGAAATAAATATATCATAGCATAAATTTAGTATTATAAACACCCCTTGATTACTACTACATTTTATGAGAAATAATTGAGGTAAACATATATATCATTTATAAATTAGAAGTGACAACTTTGTAGCTTTCCCATCCATTTTCATCTTAGGTCCTCATACTATAATATGTAAGTTCTTAGTGTCAACATCTTCCTCAAACTCCAATCTAATCCTTGGGGCTCCATTCATGGTGGACCTACCTATGTATTCTCTTTAAATAGGTAGAGGCTCTATAGTTTGTACACTAAAAATAAGGAGAATTCATCCTCTGCTTTTGCATGATATATTTAGTCTCACTCTTAGACTCATAATTATTCATAAACATTTTTATTTTTATTTTTTAATTAAATCAAATAACAAAAATGCATCCCAATCATGTGGACTAGTTCCATGACACTCCTTAGTGTACATTAAAACAAAATCGCTTTGGAAGCTTCTGATTCTAATGTCCCATGTTCCATAGTGGTGGACTCTAAAATACATCATTTATACATAATGTGGTTGGCTCTTTCTATCTGTGCACACACACATAGGTGGTTAGCTCTTATGCATGTTAAAAGGTACTTATGAGGTTAGTTGAGACACACCAATCCTATATAGGGGGTCTCTAGACCATACTTCCATCGGGATTAAATATGATTATTGATTAAGACAACTTGTTGGTTTGAATAAAGATATTATCCTAGAACTAGATCTTAGTTAGGACCTATTCACAAATGTTAAGTTTACTTGGGATAGTTTAGTTGTCACATCAGACAATCATTTAATATTGTTCATTTTAGTTATCTTAGGTGTCATTGTAGATAGAGATGAGTTAGTGTTACACATTTAATTTTGTCACAAGGTAGTTCTAACAACTCTCTCCTTAGTTGCCTATATAAGCAAGCTTGTTTGTACATTGTAATATATCAATTCATAGAAAGGTCTTGTCTAGCATTTCATTTTGATCTCCTTTCTTCATCATCACAAAATTTCCAAAATTCTCATGTGTACTTAGATAATCTCTAAGTTGACCCATTGAAGTGTTTGTAGCTTCACGGGCTCATAATTTCTCCAACATGATATTAGAGCTTCATTAAGGAAAATTACCTTCCTATTCAAAGAATTGAGTAGTTGATAAAGAGATATGTTATTCTGTGGGACTCTACTTTTGGCTCCTTCTCCCTCCATCATCTAGTGCTCTTTTCTAAGGTGAGTTCTAGGAGTGTTTTTTGCCCTGCTTCTTTTGGTGGCCCTATGGAGGTGGATCATAAAGGTGTGGTGTGTCATTTTGGTGTGATTAACTCAAAGTCTCCTTCTTGGAGAAAGGGTTGGGTTCTTCTTGGCTATGGGATGTTCATGGGTGAACTCACAATACTGGTTCCCACTTTTTGACCAACTTTGACACTTAGATGAACATTTTGCAAAAGACCTTCACTTTCCGACACCTATAACTTTTAAATCGTTAAGAATTTGAAGATGATGTAAACTAGTGATTTATAACATCCTTTTTGTAGATTCTAAATATATTTTTTTCAATTTTTTTTGAATAAAATTTTATTGATTTTTCCATCTCCCTCAAAAGTAGTTTTTTACAGGAAACAACATTTTTTAAGAGTGATGTGCATCCTAAAACATATAAATTTTTTTCTATAAATGATAAAAATTTATCTCTTTTAAATTTTGGTTTGTAACATCAATACCTAGGGCATGCAATTGGTTTGATAGTGATATGTAGAATATTTTTTATTTTATTAAGTTTTGAAGTCTGACTAATTATAATTTAGATATAGGTGTACGTTTGAACACATAACTTGCTCTATATATATCAAAATTAAGTTTTATTTTTTTTGTTAGAAAGAAGACATCAATACCTAGGGCATAGATATTTTTTAGAAGTTTTTTGAATTAGTTTGCTATTTTTTCCAATGCATTGAACAAAGAAGTTCATGTTTGGTGAAAAACCTACATTCATAAAAAATAAAATAAAAATATATTAATAAACTTAAATATATTAAAAATTATACTATTTGGAAAGCTTATAATAAGGACTAAATCCTCAAGAAAACAAAAATTCTAAATGAATTCGTTTGACCCCTCAAAAGCTAATGTAAAATTGGTTTTTTATTAGCATTTGATAGATGCAAAGGAGACTCCATTGCAAGTATGATTTAGAAGTAAAGAGGTTCTATCCAAGAAATTTTGATCTAAGAGCCTTTGATCTAACTCTCTTCAATTAATTACTTCAAATGGGACCTCTTAAAGCTTAAATAATTATATTTTCCAAAAAATGTATGATTTCAGCAAAAATCAGGATGTACCAAAAAGTGGGAACCAGCTTTGTGAGTTCACCCTCATGTGGACTCTCTATTAGGGTTTCAAGTAGATCCAAAGCAAATATGAACTAACAATTATATGCAGATTTAAATACAAAAGATAAAGAAATAAAACAAGACACAAATAACATAGAGATTTAACGTGGTTCACCCGGAATGGGTTACATCCACCACACACAGTCGTCCAATCTTTCTTATTATCTAGCAAAAATAGTACATCAACCTTGCAATGCCTTAAGCATCCCAGCCATTTATAACATGCGTTTTTAGGGCAACAAACAAAGTCGGCCTTTTTACGGTTTTATTACAATGTCAGTTTTCATCAACAAAAAAATGATAAGAATACGTGCTGAGTGTACAGTACTTTGTTGATCAGTCACCACATATCAACAATCTCCCACGTGGAGATTGATCAAGCTCCACACCAAACAATCTCCCACTTGGAGACTGATAATAGATGACACCACTGTACTTGCACCATTCACTGGATAAAACATTGGGACTCGACTAGTATAAATTCCACAATTATCAATCAAGAAGACCAACAAAAACTGATGAAGAAATCAGCTTCTCCTATGGAACTGCCTTCATGAATATATTGGCAGGATTCTCACTTGTGTGAATCTTCTCAAGCCGTAACTGACCCTCCTCCAGACCAGTTTGGATGAATACCTGAGCTGAATGTTCTTTGTCCTTGAATGAAAAGCAGAGTTCTTTGCAAGATGAATGACACTCTGGCTATTGGTATACAATGGGTGATCCTCATGTGGCTGACCCAATTCCTTCAGAAAATATTGTAACCAAATCATCTCCTTGATGGCTTCTGTAGCAACAACATACTTAGTTTCAGTGGTTGAAAGTGAAACAACCTTTTGCAGCCTAGAAATCCAACTGACTGCAGTTCCCCCTATAGTAAAAACATACCCTGTAGTACTCCTCTGTGAATCAATATCACCTACCAGATCAGAGTCAACAAATCCACTCAGAGCAGCATTAGATCCTTTGAAACATAATGCCTTTGTAGTAGTTCCTTTTAGATACCAAAGAATCCATTTCACAACATTCCAATGTTCCATACCCGGATTACTCATAAACCTGCTCACAACTCCCACTGCATGTGCAATATCTGGCCTTAAGCAAACCATTGCATACATCAGACTGCCAACAACTGATGAATATGGGATGTTAGACATTTTATTTACCTCTTCTTGTGCCTTTGGGCACATCTCCTTAGTCAATTTGAAATGACTAGCCAAAGGTGTACTAACTGCTTTTGCATCCTGCATGTTAAATCTTTTCAACACCTTCTTTATATACTCACTTTGGGACAAATTCAAGGTTCTATTTTTCCTATTCTGGGTAATCTTCATACCGAGAATTTGCTTAGCTGCACCGAAATCCTTAATAGCAAATGACCTGGCTAATTTCTATTTAAGATCATTTATGTGTTGCATGTTAGACCCACCAACAAGCATGTCATCAATAGAAAGCAATAGGATAATATAACTGCCATTATCCAATCTCTTAAAATATACACAATGATCATAATGACATCTATGATAACCGTGTTTAGCCATGAAACTATCAAATTTTAGATACCATTGTTAGGGTGCTTGCTTTAGGCCATACAAACTTTTCTTCAACCTGCACACCAATTGCTCCTTACCTTTGACCTCATATCCCTATGGTTGCAACATGTAAATTTCCTCCTCCAAATCTCCATGAAGAAAAGTTATTTTGACATCTAATTGTTTGAGATGTAAATCATCTGTAGCCAAAAGACTAAGTACAGTTCTAATTGAAGTCATTTTTACAATTGGAGAAAATATTTGATCATAATCTATACCCTTTTTCTGTGCAAAACCTTTTACCACAAGTCTGGCCTTATATCTTTTCTAACCTCCTTCCTCCTCCTTCAGTCGATAAACACATTTGTTAGGCAAGGCTCTTTTTTCTGTAGGTAAAGGGACTAAGTCCCAAGTCTTATTTTTCATCAAGGAGTCCATCTCTTCTTTCATGGCTAGCTCCCACTGTTGTTTGGCATCCACCTGCATTGCTTCTTCATATTCTTTTGGTTCACCAGAATCAGTTAATAATATAGAATACAAAGAAAGAGAAAATCTTTCAAGGGGTCTACTTGACCTCCTAGAACATCTAACACTTGCAGGAGTTTGTGGGACAATCTGTTGTTGCTGAGCATCAAGTACTTGTGGCATTTAATTTTTAGGAATCTCATCCAACACCACATATTCTTGCTTGTCCTGTTCACGCTTCTTTTCCTGCATCTGTTCTTTATACATAACCTTCTCATTGAGTATAACATCTCTACTTCTAATTATTTTCTTATTTTCAAAATCTCATAACCGATAGTCATATTCATCTATCCCATATCCAATGAAGGTACATTTCTGAGATTTAGCATCAAGCTTGGTTTTGTTTTCTTTATAAACATGGACAAAAGCTTCACAACCAAAAGTTTTCAGAAAAGAATAATTTACCTTTTTACCAGTCCATGCCTCCTTTGGAATACCACCATCCAAAGGGGTTGAAGGTCCTTTATTTATCAAATAGACAACATTATGTACAACATCTGCCCAAAAATGTAAGGGCAATCCAGCATGCAATCTCATGCTCCTCGCGCATTCCATGATAGTCCTATTCATTCTCTCTGACACACCATTTTCCTGTGGAGTTCCTGGAACTGTCTTCTACTTTTGAATCCCATTTAAGGAGCAGTAATACTCAAATTCTTTTTTGCAATACTCACCTCCATTATCCAATCGAAGATACTTCAACTTTTTTCCTGTCTCATTCTCAACCAAAACTTTCCATTTCTTTAAAGTTTCAAAATCATCTAATTTTTGTTTTAGGAAATATACCCATGTTTTTCTCGTTGAGTCATCAATAAAAATAACATAATAACAAGAGCCACCAAGAGATGATACCTGATTCGGTCACCATACATCTGAATGTATAAGCTCTAACTTCTCACTCTTCTTCTCTTTCCCAACCTTGAGAAATCTGACTCTTTTTTGTTTACCATAAACACAGTTTTCATAGAACTCTAAATCAATCTTCTTTAGTCTTGGCAATAGATTTTTGGAGTGAAGGGTTTTCATCCCTTTCTCACTCATGTGCCCAAGCCTATGGTGCCATATTATTGAATCTATTCTTGCAACATCTATTGTTGTTGTCCCTACAGTAACTTTATTTGTAGCAGCTAGGGTAGAGTAAGTGTTACCAGTACACAGATATAATGTGCCTACCTTCGCACCTTTTAGCTACTACTAATGATCCTTTAGTGACCTTCCACATACTGTTTGAGAAGGTAACTATGCAACTTTCACTACCTAGTTGCCCTACAGAAATTAAATTTCTTCTTAAATTAGGAACGTGTCTTACCTCCCGTAGAAACTAGTCATTTCCATTCTGCAACTTGATCTTTATCTTTCCTTTTCCAACAATTTGACAGAGCTCATCATCGCCCAAATATACCTATCCAAAATCACTTTGAACATAATCTAGAAAATATTTTCTATGGGGTGTAGCATGAAATGAAGGCCTAAAATCTATTACCCAGGAATTATTAACATTATCCAAACATAAGATTAAAGAATCTTGTAAACTATTACTTGCAATATTGGCTTCCTTACTATCATTTTCATTTTTGTCTCCTTCTTTGTTTTTTCGAGACCAATAGTCTTTCTTTAGATGACCAAGCTTTCTGCACTACCAGCAATCTTTCTTTCCTCTAGATTGAGAGCATCCTTTCTTTGACTTCCCTTGTGACTTCTCATTCCCAAGGCCTTTTCCTCTTTCCTTTGATCTTCCTCTATTCTCCACATTCAAAACACTACTCGATGATGTTGGAGTCTCACCTGTGCTTTTCCTTCGCATTTCCTTGCTTAGGATAACAACAACAATATCATCAAATATCAAAGTATTTTTACCAGAGACAGAGTTACTTACAGCCATAACCAAGCTATTCTAACTTTCTAGCAAAGAACATAAAATCAAGAGAGCCCTAACCTCTTCTGCAAAAGTAATTTTTACTGAAGACAATTGACTGGTAATTGTATTAAATTCATTTAAGTGCTCTGCTACAGATCCTCCCTCACTCATTTTCAAATTAAACAAATTCTTCATAAGAAATACCTTATTCGAAGCTAATGGTTTCTCAGTAAATTGTTAGCATTATATTGGTTACTCCATTTACTAAATTAAAGGGATGTGATCTCCTCCACGCGTGTAATAAGTCACAATTCTATTTCAATTATCTGGCTTTGCTATTACAGTGAAATCCTCTATAAAAGAGAGGAGTTGTATTCATTTTGTGAATCAATCGATAAAAGTTAAATTATTCTCTACTTAGCAGAATATTGTGTTGTTTTTATTCTTTTTGTTCTTTCAGGGACAAGGCCGCAGGTAGTAAGAAAATGGAGACACTTATCCTGCGGGGTCGTGGAGAAGAAACAATAACATCACAGGATAAGGGATGGAACTGACACACGAGGATAGACATTAAAAGATATGCCTGAAACTAATGCAAGCGCGGATTAGGGCAAAGTATACACTGTTTGAAATGGAATTCAGGGTTTTATTATTGAATGAGAGAAATGCAAAGTTGTGAAGCCAAATTGCTTGAGGATAGGCATCCAAAATGAGTTTATGCATAGCCCCTGTTAGGTCAAAATTTTCCTGAGGATCGTTTCTGAAGAGCGAAGGAAATTTCTTCTCTGACAAAGAAGATTTTAAGAAGCATTTGAACAGGGAATGGAGATTAGTGCCCGATCTCACCTGTTGCATGATGGTTGAGAGGGAGTGACAATATAGTGTCGCACTTCGTGAAGATGGGAAGCCAAGGCCCAATGTGGGGTTTGCTCTACCATTTGTATATCTCATCCATGGTGTTGAATCATTGAAAGAAGTTATTGAATCCTTCAAGCAAATACACATGGTAGGAATATAGCTGGCCACCACAACCTTCTTCCAGCATCCCCCTTGTCCGTGCAACACATGAAATAATGAGTTTTGAATAAATTAAACAACAGGTGGTGTTTGGGCATAAAGGTCAGAAGATTCTATCAGATGTTGCATTTGCAAGTGCCCTCAATGTGCGAAGCAAGAGATGGATACCATAGGGGGCAGGTTGCTCATTGCCATTAAAATATTTGAGCTAGTATGTGTAGAGTATAATGCCATTATAGAAGATACCTCAAATGGGTATGACACCTTGAAATATCACTAACGCCCAAGAAGGCATGAAAAGCTCAGAAGAACTTGGTACCTTATTGAAGAATCAAAAACCCAAAGGTGACACTTTTGGAATTGGATTTGAAGTTGGAGAAAGCTTCGGTACTACAAATACTCAGGATCATAGCAAACCGATAAGACCACCTAATACTTATAAATTCAATGGAAAATGCTTTAACTGTAATAAATATGGTCATAGGGTAAATGAATGTAGATCTAGGAATTATCAGAATATCAATCCACCCACCAGTCAATGCTCCAAATGCAACAAAGTTGGTCATAACTCTGAAAAACTGCAGAATGAATGCGATATGTTATTCAATTAGTTGAAGAGCTTCCTGCTGGTGGAGCATTGCTCTATCCTGTCGGTGAGGCATCCCTCTGTCCTGCCGGTGGAGCATTTGTTGGTTCTACTGGTGGAGGAGTATTCCCAATATTTAGATCAGCTTTTCTAATCCATTGCTTTAAGAATTCTTGCTTAACCTCTTCAATTTTTTCTTTACTTTTCAAGCTATCACTTTTGTTGTCTACCGGTGTGTTTTTACTTCTACAAAATTTAGCAGTATGCCCAATCTTGTTACATGCATAACAGGTTACATTATTTTCTGAATAGCTTTCCCATAACCTATGCCGGTTTGTGTTCTGCATTGATTAGATAGATATTTTATTGCAAGTTTTTCATTGATTTTTTATTGTTTTTGGATTTTGAAGATTGATATATGGATATTTTTGGTTGATTTTTTCAGGACATTATATGGATGTTTTTGGTATTTTTTGGGAAATTATATGAATGTTTTTGTTTGATTTTGAATTTTTCGATGTTTTTTGTTTTTTTTTGTTTTTCAATGTTTTTGGATTTTTATGTTTTTCAATGTTTCTGGATTTTTATGTTTTTAATGTTTTTGGATTTTTAATTTTTCAATGTTTTTGGATTTTTTTAGGACTTTATATGATGTTTAAGATTTTTTCAGGACTTTATATGATTTTTAGTATTTTTTCAGCTATGCCCCTAGTGTGTAGACCTTTATGACATAATGATTTGTAGGTTGCATGTGGAAACAATGAATTTTTGACATGACCTATGTTAATGCAAAATGCATGATGAAGATGTGTTTCCTATTCGAACAAGGATGACTATGTTTTTTTAGCATTTTATAATACACCAATTGAACTGGAGGTGCAAAACATTTCATAGATAAGCAGACAATCGATTCCTAAAGTCCTTTGGAACATCCAAATTAACCCACTTAGTGACTAGGATTTACAAATGGAGATGCAGAAAACTTCCCCATTGGTTCTTGAAACTTTGATCTTCTTTTGCCCATGTGTGTGCAGATGAGTTAATTCCTACTCTTGTGTTCAGTAAAGATCCTTAGCATCCTATATGACTAGCTACGTGGATTATCCTAACTTCAAAAGCATCCCAAATAGATCCTCATTGCCAGCAAGCTTTTAGAGCTCTGACGAGGTTATAGATTGTATTTATCTCAAATATTGCTCCATCGCCAACAGGCGCTCATAGCCCTGGTGGAGTAATTCACATGTTCCCATGGTGAAGCTTTTTGTCACACTTTGTATGCGTGATCCTTCAGCAATATAACATTGCTCTTTTTCCTTGAGATTTATATTTGACATACCTTTTTTTTCTTCTTTTTTTTCCTTGCCTTGACTTGTAAGTAATGAAACCTACTTGGGTGTGACAATTATAGTGGCACTGAAGTAGAATTTTAGATTTTTCACTAGTCATATGATCAACTAGGTGTCTAGAATGAATAAGAGATTTTATTAATGTGTTTGAGATATAGAAATTGATAGATTTTGGGTTAACAAGTTTCAAATAGTGAAATAACTACCCAACCATAAGTAAAGCATCATCACAGGGTGTTGTTGAAAATGAATGACCTTAGGATCTCAAAGACTTCATGTCTGAATACCTAACAAAGGAGATGACCTTTGTTTCTCTTGAATGCAAATGAATGATAAACTTGGATAGTTGCCTTGTTTTATTAATGTTACTATATGCTAATGCTGAAATTTTATGAATGCGATTCATTTGAAAAAGAAACTATATGCAATGCAATGTTTTGAATAAAATGATATGCAATGTAGAAAGTAAAATCTAAACTAATCCAGCCCTTAGATATAATATTGTTTAAGGTGCATGTTGTTCATCGGTTCAGGGAGTGGATCTCCCTCCATGGTAGCCAAATTGTATGCTCCATTTTATATAACCCTTGTTATGATACAAGGATCTAACTAGTTAGGTTCAAACTTCCTTGGCTTATCTCATTCTACTAGGTTCCTTTGGTTCTCCTTGAGAACTTGATATCCCACTTCAAAATTCCTTGGGCATACTCATTTATTGTAACTCCTTCTCAATATATTCTGGTAACCTTCTAAATGACTGAAAGCAGTTTGTCTCTTTTCATTGAGCATTTCCAGCTCTTGTAATCTTTCAACCTGATAGTCTTCCTCTGATATGATATTTTTTAAGGAGACTCTTAAAGACAGTAGTTCTATTTCAATATGCAATATCACTTCTATACCATAGACCAATGAATATGGTGTTTCTCATGTAGGGTTGCATGCTTTTGTTTTGTAAGCCCATAGAGTAGGATTTAAGTGGAGATGCCAGTCCCGTCTTGCATCAGTGACAAGTTTCTTTAGGATTTTCAATATTGTCTTATTTGTTGCCTTTGCTTGCCCATTAGTTTTCCAGATAGTATGGTGTTGCAAATCTTTGTTGTATTTAAAAAATTTCACACAATTCTCTCATTTCTTGATTTTTGAATGGACGTCTGTTGTCTGTTACTATGCACATTGGAATACCATATTGGCAGATAATGTAATTAAGCATGAACTTTTTTTTTCTTACCAATGGTGTATGTAAGGGGAATTGCCTCAACCCATTTCGTAAAATAATCAGTAGCTATTAAGATGAATTTATCTCCATTAGAAGATGTAGGATTAACTTTACTAGCTAAACTAGAGTTTAACGGTGGTAACGGTGGCAAATGAGCTTATTGTAGATGCATGTTGAACTAGAGGCGTAACCGAAGGTTGAATTTGGAAAACTGTAGTTTAATCGTGGAACTGCATGTTCCCTATAATTGATCGAAGCACCTCCTTGCATGGAGGATCTGCACATGCATGATTGATGGAAAGTAACCAAAACTTTAACACTAGAGACTGAGTGTTTACGGAGGAGAAATTACATGCCAACATTCCCCTTTAATTTCAACTACAAATTTTGATTGTATTCTTAGTCTCTTTCGCTAATGCTACTACATTAAAAATCTTCTTAATCTAGAGATCGAACCTAGGAAATCCCATGATGCTATTGGGATGCTCTAACCATGAGTTCTTGGTCCTTCTTGATTACCAGTCCATCGTAGGTTCAGGTGTGATTCACTTGTTTTATCAACACTTCCTTTAGAGTCACACTAAGGGTGCTCGAGGATCTTACTATCAATGGGCTTTGCTAGCCTCAAACATTTCTTTCATACAAAAACAAAATGCTCTTTTTTTTTATTAGTCTTCAATTTCAGCTACAACTGACGTTTCCAGACAAATAATATAACATATTTTTTTACCACAATTTGCTTTCCTCTACCATGCTCCAGTCTTCAAACAAATAAAAACAACAATTCTCTTTACCATTGAAATTTTTGTCGAATTCCATATCTGACCTCTATCGTCTCCTTCCTCTGATGATGAATCATGATCTTCAACATCAAATTTCTCCAAATCTCTAAGCTCTTCAGGCTCTGTTTTTAGTCTTGATCTCTTTCAGCCCTCATACATTGACTAGCAATGTAGGCTCTCCCTCCTTAAGCTACATCTTCACCATGACCAATGACTCGTTAAAACAATCTCCAAATCTCTTGGCAGGTAGCGGGCTCCTTCTGACTGCTACAACAATTCACACCAAGCTCTTTCTCTCATGGTTCTGGGCCCTCCCCTAAGGGAGATAGGCCCAGACCAGCTTTGATAACACCTAGCTCTGATACCAATATGAAAGAACAAAAAGAAAAAAAACAACACAATATTCTGCTAAGTAGAGAATAATTTAAATTTTATCGATTGATTCACAAAATGAATACAACTCCTCTCTTTTATAGAGGATTTCACTGTAATAGCAAAGCTAGATAATTGAAATAGAACTGTGACTTATTACACGCGTGGAGGAGATCACATCCCTTTAATTTAGTAAATGGAGTAACCAATATAATGCTAACAATTTAATAATCTATGCATGTAACTAACAACTAAACTAGAGTTTAATGGTGGTAACGGTGGCAAATGAGCTGATTGTAGATGCATGTTGAACTGGAGGTGTAACTGAAGGCTGAATGCAGCAAACTGTAGTTTAATCGTGGAACTGCATGTTCCCTATAATTGATCGAAGCATCTCCTTGCATGGAGGATCTTCACATGCATGATTGACGGAAAGTAACCGAAACTTTAACTCTAGAGACTGAGTGTTTACGGAGGAGAAATTACATGCCAACAGTCTCGCATTGGAATTTCCCATGCAGGGATAATGAGAAGAGAGCCCACCACTTGCACATCCCTTTGGTCTTTATCTGGTGCGGCAAATCGCATAACTTATTTCATGGGCGAGGTAAGTATTATTTCCACCTACTTGGCATGCTCTTATCCTGCAGCGCATGGCTACGTACCCCTCTCCTTCGTGGCATAAGATTTTCATTTGATTGCAAGCATGTATTATCCCCTGCGTTACTGGCGGGTCTATCTCTTGGCCGCAGGATAAAAGAATTAATAGACTTTACAAGTCATTTTTAATTTTCTTCGCCCTATGGGATATTTTTCCTACCTTTACTCCGCCATGGAATTAACAATTGACGAGATAAAATTCAAAATTTCCAAGAGGGCCAAAAATGAACTTTTCTCTCACCGAGGCCCACCACATGCCACTTGGGAGGGAAAAAGAACCTTCCCCAAAGTTATGAATCACTTGCAAAGTGATTTGCAACTTAATTTTAACAAAACCACCCACGTGAGGAACATTCACTAATTCCTTGCCTTTGTATGATAAAAAGTTTGTCAGACCAGAAAATTTACTTTTTCCAGGTCTTTCTTTTGAATGAATCAAATAAGTATTTACTTTAAAAAAAAAGCACTGTCCCTTGCATTACATTTAAAATATAATATTATTTTAATTAATTTGATTAAAAATAATATATATTTACTCTCTGAAGTCCGAATAGTCGCATTGTGCTCTAGCCCTAGTTAGGCCTCAAAGTGGACCCGACTAAACAAAATTTTGTTTTCAAGCAACTGATTTGGTGGAAATCCTTTGATTCACTTCTTGGATGAATCCTAGATGTGAAAAATTGAGAAATCAACCATCAATTTTGACATTTTTACAACTTTGACACATGGCTAAAAACACCCAATGAGCCTTCAGGCTTAAAAAACTGACCAAAACACTCAACCAAGGCATGGGAGCTGGCACACTAATAGATTGTAAAACTGAGAACCCAAGGCATCTGACAAATTATCATTACGACATCCAAGGCAAAAATGATTAACCCTCAAAATTGCTTACTCATAAAAACTGGAAAATGTTGTTGGTGAAACCCTGAAAAATGTGCATTTGGAATGGGTCTAAAAAACTGATCATATTGGGATATGGAGGATAATTCTATAGAGAATCATGTGGTACAATTGATTTGAAGTGCAAGTCAACTAGGCAAAAAATATGAATTTTCAAAGTGGCCCTCAAATCGGTATTTGATAGTGTTCAGTTGCAAAACTAAACTTTTTGCAAAATGCAATCAACTTTAAAAACTGAGCAATTAGATTGATGGGTCTTAGCTAGTTGGCATAGGGGTTCAGAAAATAGTAGGGAATCATGGACAACTATCCGTTTGTCTTGACAATCATGAGGCACAAAGATATACTGATTCAAACAGGGCTACTCAAAAAAGTGGAACAACTGCAAATCAACAACCCTAATCTCAGGACCTCCAAAGGAGACTTCACAAATGCATCATAAATGATCATAGGAGGCTGAAAATGGGTATCATGGCATCTCAATAAGGTGTACAAAGATCTTCCAAGAGGATTTCTCATGACAATCAAGAGGCTCAAACTAAGCAACTTAGGCTTATTGCACAGGGACAACTGAGTGCAACTTGACAAAATTTATATGCGACCTAAACAATCGGGCATGAATTTTTGAGTCCTAATAGTATGCTTCCTAAATTCCAAGACCAATCATAGCTATTGCACTTCTATCCTTTGCAGTTTTCTTCGTGGTTTCATCAACATTAATTGGCCTTGTTCTTACTCCACTTACCACATCCCATAGATCCTTTTCAATAAAGATCAATTGTAACTTGATCTCCCTTGTATGGAACTTTGAATCTTGAAACTTTTCTATCAATAAACTATTTTTCTCCATATAGAAAATATTTGACCTTAAAGCTCAATTTAACCCCCAACCCACCCCGTAAAGTGGATGTTTCGTATAAGACCAATATATTATTAATTTTTTTGATGGCCCCTTTCCAATTCACAAACGTTGCTTTATTTACAAAAGCCAATATTGTTATTTATGTACATTATTTCTACTAATTAATGATTTAATCTTTATGATAAAGGACCTTCTCATCATCATGTAATCTCACATCAAATTGTTTGTGCTAGTTTCCCTCCTTAATGTAAAAGATTTTTAATCTTTTTTATTTTTAACCAAATAATGTAAAGTTATAGAGAATAAATCTCATAGACCTTGAATTTTATTTTTGTAAAATCTCGAGACCCAAACTCAATGCAATCTATGTAACACCTTATGATGAGGCTCAAAGGACAAAACAAAATAAATGGTAACAAAAATGAATAATTTATTTTTTGTTAAAAAATAACTAAACCATACAATAACAATCTGCATCACGATGATACAAGATGAAGATAACATGAACATATAAATCATACAAGTGTCCTCAAGGCTTGACAACGACATTACTCAAATAACTTAACCATACAAAAATGAAGAAAAAAGAATCTATAACAAATAATAATACAATGTCCTTCCCAAGGTACATGAATCAGTTTACATAACCAAGTGAATATACATATGATCATAATTACATTACAAGGTATCCATAGTATATAGTCACCAAGAGTGTGATAGTGAACATGACGAAGATCTTCAGTCTTCACATGAACTATCTCAATCAAGATGCATCTCGAACCAAAACCAAATGGGTCTGAAAACCACTACACCCAATGATGTGGTACAATCAGGTTCACCCCCCTACTTGGAGCTATCAGTCGGACCCTAGAGACAAGGAAAGGAATCGTAAAGAAACAAGGTTACATATGAAGGTTACAAGGTTGCAATCTAAAGAAAACCACAAAACCAAAATAAAGAAAACTCATGAGGACAACATCCAAATTTTTAGAGGCCCAATCATTCATAGAGAATGAACTAAGTAAACCATTAGGTATGCAACTGGGAAGAGTGTCATCACTAGGTCCTAACCCCCATCATGGGTTACCCTAGTAACCTCTCCCGACCCCTGACCCCCATACAATTCTAGTGGACCACACCAACCTTTCATGGATACAAGATTGGTGGATGCCATTCCAAACCTTCTCAAATTACCCTGCACCTAAACAAGCATTCAGGAGTAAGAGAGGCATCCAATATTAATCTTATGTAATGTGATCTAACTACCCATTCCTAATTCATTAAGTTATGTTATCACTTGATTACAAACTTTCATTGAGTTACCCTGATGACCACTTTGGATCTTGGCCCCAATGAAAGCTACTCTCCCATGATGCACCTAGAAATCCAAGCAACCCAAAAAACAAACCGAAAATACCAAGAGGGTAAAACACCAAATCACCATAGAAAGACTACACTCTCTTGCAAGAATGAGATATCACAAGGGAGGTTCCAAGTTGGGCTAGGAATCACCATCTAGCTTCAAGAATCATAATGACAAGAACTAAAATCCAACAAAGAGAACAAAGCTATACATGAAGAACCAAAAACTCCCTTCCAAGCCTCTGGAACCCAAAACATAGAACCACCCAACTGAATATTTTCCCATATAGACAAAAGAACCAAGGACATGGGATAGGGTCTCATAATGCTAGGATAAAAAGAATTCATTTAGAATAACAAGTTAAAAGACAAAACAATATTACTCTATTAATCAAAGGTTATTAGACTACATGACTCTATTTGGCATTGAAAATAAAGAACCCAATCTCAAATTACCACAAAGAAATACATTACTTATTTATTTTCCCATATCTTATCTTAAAAACACATTTCATTCCTAATGATTACATATTAATTAATATAAGAAACAATATTTTTCTTTGAGTTTGGTTAACATAGTCAGATTATCAATTAATTTAATGAAGAATACACTAGTCCTTAAGAATTAAAGTAAACACATGAAAATGTCAATATATACATTAATATGTGTACACACACACACACACACACATATATATATCAGCTACCTAATTGAAATGGGTCTCAGCTAAACTACAAAAGAATTAAGATGCATACATACATACACGCATACATACATACATACATACATACATACATACATACATATACATATACATATATATAATATATATAATATATATATACATATACATATATACATATATATATACATATACATACATATATACATATACACATAGAGACATATATATGTGTGTGTGTGTGTATATGTATATATGTAATACACACACATATATATATACATGTATATATATATGCATACATGTATACATGTATATGTGCATGTGTGTGTGTATGTATATGTATATGTATATGCATATGTATATTTGTATATGTATAGATATGTAATATGTGTATATATATATATATATATATATAAAATTAATAGTTAAATAAAATTACTACCAAGTGCCCTTTAACAACACTACACATAGCATACTAAAATAGGGTTGACTCTTTAATTTTAGTAGAGAACGGATTCAAAGAGGAATCATGGGGTTTCACCCACACATAAATATTTTCCATCCTAGCAATCAAATTTCTTACTATAATTTAAATCACATCACTTTTCCGTACAAGTCCTTTTTTTTTTTTGTTTAATCGTCTTCGGGCAAACACCCTAATATTTGTGATATATAATTGCAATCAAGGTTTGTACAATTAAATTGTTTTTTTATAACAGAAATAGGAATAATGTTGCAAACACTAAAATCTATATCAACTTAAATATTGCATTTATCTTGCATATATTTATTTCAATGTTATAAATTAATTCTAGGTTGATGTGAATATTTTTTGACTAATTTTTTGACTTGCTCTTTCTCTTCTAAACTAATGCATTTTTATTTGATGCTTGTGAAAGATGATATAATGACTAACCATCTTCACAATGACATTATGATTTTGATTGTCACCCTATGAATTTAAATATTCATAGTTCTTATATCTTTATACATCATTAATAAAACAATTTGATTCTCATTTTTTCCATTCGAACCTACCTATATCATTTTACTACTCTAGAAGCTATTAAGTAGGTGTCACATATAATTTATATTGTTCTTTTTGCTTAAAAGGTGATTGTTATTGATACGTTTTGCTAGTGTGTAATGATCTTCTTGTTGTTGCTTGAAATGTGGTTATTGGGGAGTAATTTGGGATGTTTTTGGATTGTTGTTTTTCATTAAAATGAGTTGGGAAGGGCCCCAACCCATTATAGATCAATCACAACCATAAAAAAATAGAACTAGAAAAAAATACTCACAAAATAGTAGAACAAAGAAACTAGTAGAAAAACAATAGAGCTAGAGCCGGATAGAGGTACAAATTATTTTCAAATAGAGCTTTGGGACTGTATACTCAACATCCCAAGCTAAGAAGATGAAGAGTTATTATTGGAATATTTCTTCTTATTTTGAACAATTGTTTAGGTTTATCCATTAATAAATCTAAACAACGCTAATTCGCATAAAAGGATGGGTTAAGAAAACTATAGTTAGAAGCAACCATAGTATTAGGTACAACAATAATACCATCAAAAGAAGAAGAAGAAACAAAAATACCCCTTTTATCCTCAAGCAAAATGTCTGTAGCATTTGACTGGCAAGCATCAATAGGAGAAACAACATAATAAACTCTACCATTTATCCTTTTGTTGTCAGCTAAACAAACAAAATCTAGGAAGCTATACATACAACAAATGAGATTTTTTTATCAAAAGATGATTTAGACTTCCAAATAGAATCAATAGATAAATCTATAATAGGATAAAGAAGAGGAAAAATAATTGGATCGAGAGACAACTTCATAGCCTCAGGCATAAAAGATAAACTAGGAAGAGAGGAGGCATGAATTTATGAACCCTATAAAATACTATCATCTTTAGAAATAACATCAAGAATGATATTAAGGTGGTTATCAACAAAATTCTTCCACTAGGTTAAGGAAGACTACCTATGAGTTCTACATGAGAAATCATAGGCCAAATGTCTAGCAGTGAAATAGTGTCTGCAATGATAGGGGATACCCTCATAATCATTGATTTGGCACCAAGATATTTCATTTACTTAAAACACAATATTACTTGGAAGGGATTTAAAAAGATCAATCTCAATGAGAGCATGATCATAGCAGGTACATGGTTAAAGTTGGTAGTAGCTTTATGCACTTGAAGAAAATAACCCAAGACATTTTAAGCTTCCTCATAGGTAGATTCACATAAAAATTGTATAAGACAGTCTCGCATAAATAGGGGAAACATCAATTGAATCCTTAAGAGGTTTAAAGGAGGGTGACCAATGACAAAACAAGAGAAGGCGAGAATCACATGACTAGGAATCAACCTCAAGAATCTCATCCCTATCATTACAATAACAAAAATCAACAAAGAAACCCCTAGAACAAGGGTAAATCTCCATCTTACCATCCACCAAATGAAGCTAATGGGTCAAGATCCAATTTTTGAAATCTAGGAGAGAAGGCCACAAGCAACAAAACCTTCCAACCAGGCCTAGTTTAGACAAAAAATCTCATTAACTATAACCTCATGTCCTAAAACCACTTTGGTGAATGTAGAGGAGCAAGGAAAGGAGACAACCTCATAGGAGAAAACCCTACCTAAGAAGAGGCTGAAAAAAAAATTCTCAACAAGTCATCATAGTATCTATAATGAGAGATCAGGGAGATTAGGGTAAAAACACCACAAGAAACACCCAAATAAGCCTTGTTACAGAAAGAAAAAGACCTATTAGTAGAAACCATAGTAGCACCCAAAAAAAGGAGGAAAAGCATAGCCAAGAAAAAATCCAGAAAGATACAAAAAATAAGGTTCAAAGGATAAGGCCCAATTTTTTCTTCAACTAGAGAGATTCTAATATAATAATGACAAGCATATACGAAAAAAGAAAAAAATTGAAATTAATTAGGTGTGAGTAACTTTGAGTATCGGTCCACACAACAATTAAGTACAAATACAATCTGCTAGGTGAGGAATACCTAGAGAGAGCTACCTTAAATGTAAATATCCTAGCAAGGATAGTCTAGGGCTTCACCAATGTTGGCTTTATATTCAAATGTACAAGTTTGTTGTGAGTAATTTTCAGGAGAAATATCTATCCCTTACACCACACCAAAATATTATTAAAATATTTTTTAAAAGATAAAAATGTAACAATAATTTTGAGTAAATTTGATTTCTAGTCTACGATCTTTAAAAATGATATAATCTAATGAATCTAGCTTATAAATAGATTTCCAATGTCTACATAAAGTCAAAAAGATAACAAGTACAACAAAATTTATTAATTTTTTTTCTAAATAAAACCTAAACAAAAGAAATAAGGTGGGGTCTTAGGAATTAGCCCATATGACTCGGGTCCTAACTTCCAGTGTGATCAATGGCTACACTAGGGTTGATAGTTTATAATCAAATCATAATGAAAATAAACTTCCAATATGATCAATGGCTCCACTAGGGTTGACGAACAAAATAATCAGTTGTTAGTCATACGACCAAGGCTTCAGAAGTTTTAAGAAAATGAAAAAAAAAATCTTACTTAAACCTATGGGTTGTCCAAGCCACACAGGGACACTATTTATATATTAGAGTTCATTATGACTAAGTATATTGTATATTCATTGGACATTGATAGTATGAGAATCAAAATATAAATATTTGCTTTTGAGCCTTATGTAGATATTGGTGGAAGATTTTTTTATATATACGATGATGTGAGGGGTCTAGTTATACACACAAATTTAGTTGTCCATATGATGTGACTTATTATGCATATATGAATACATGAAAGGATAAATGAATATACATAAAATGTTTTGGAGGTATATAAAATAAAAATTATGGATAATATATAGTCTATGTATTAAAAAATAGACACTACAAAGAGGTGTGATTGACTTTCATAATGCATACATACCCATGACATCTACATATTATATAGAGAGAAATTTTCACTATGCATATCCTATAAATAAATATAAAAATATGCATACATACTAAATATATATCAAACATAATAAAACTAAAGAATAGAATGTGGTATAATCTAGATGGTATTGATGTATAATTGTACAGATTCCTTAAAATTGTATAGAATTCCATACAATCAAATTTGAGGCCCAATAGAAAAATACTATGTGTTATATGTCAATCTTAATTTCTTGGAACTTTTACATGTAATTATGGTGTTTGTTTTCCTTTGTGAGGCTCCTATTAAAAAAAAATTGAACCTTTTTTTAAAATACTTTTAAATTGTGAAATAACAAATATTAGACACACTTGTAGATAACAAAATTACTCAAAAGGTTAGCATGTCCATGACAGGCTTGCAAAATTATATGAAAAGGAATTAAAAATAAATGAAAAAATATAAATAATTGTGAGTATAAAAATAGAAATCAAATCCTAATTCCTATATAACGACATTCCAAAATCTCATATTCAAATGTTTCCTCATCTATTAGGGATGTGGACTTAAAACAACATCATAACACGAAATTTGATTGCCAAAGTTTTTGACCAAATAGATTTGCATAAAGAGATTAAATGAATGTGATAATAGAATGATTATATTTATATTTTTTCCTAGGAAAATCAACCGTGAGACAAGGATAAGGTTGAAGTTACAATTTCAAAGAATAGGTTGTGGAATCAACTTAGGATGAATTTAGAAAAGTTCAAGTTCAAATTGATGAAAGAATAGTAAAAGTCATTTAATTTAATGATAGTATAAAAGAGATGAATATATTTCCATTCAAAGATGGAGAGAACTAATTATTGATGAAGAAGTTTCTAATTCAAGAAATATTTAATTAATGAGGGAAGGAGGAGATTATTGATGAGACAAAAATGTAATTCTATTTGAAAGGAAGAATAACCCCTTATTTAATTAACTAATAAAGCATTGCTCAATTAAATGTATTCATAAATTAGTAAATTATTTTGGATGCACAAATAATTATTTATGGGGTAAATTACAAAAAATTAATATGATTAAATGTTAATGATGATATTACAATAATCATTATTTGATAAATAGGTAAATTAAATAACTATCTAAACTAGCTACTTGTGAAATTTCTTGTTAAATTGATTATTGAATCCAAACACATGCACCCAAAGATGACATCATTATAATATCCCCACAAGAGAATCAAATTAATATTTCAAAAAAATGTGCAAGATCAAAGTATGTATAGTATAGCTATGTAGAAAAGTTATGTGTTTTGAGTTGCTTATATGTTCCCCAAGTTTTTGATAAAGATAAACAAGTTTTACAAGGACCTAAAACCTAAAGTTTTATAGACCAAGGTCGGTAGCCAAAAAGACATTAAACATAAGTAAAATAGGGGATAAAACCAACAAAGAACCAGTACCAAAAACAAAATGCAAAGTCTCAAAAAAAACAAGAAAAGACACTCAACTGAGAGAGTGCACCAATTTATTATTCCTCTGAATAATCTTCTTGTTAATTTTCTCCAAATCATCCATGATGAATCCGGAGGTAACCTGGTCCTAACTCTAGCTCTTGGTCCTAGTACAGGGACACGAACTAGTCTTCCCTCCAGCAGCACTCTAGCCACCCTCCGAAAAATTCTTTCTTTTTTTTCCCCAAGGGAGGATTGCTGGCTATGGGTCTGGTTCTATAGTCAGCCATCATGGCATTGATTTTCTCCAAACATTTAGCACTATTACTAATCACCTCCCTGCTAATTTCCACCAAATTATTCAGGTTATCTTTGATATTATTCACATACTCTTCCAGCTTTACAATTCTCTGCTCGTGGAATATCTTCATAGTTTCAACATCCTGATATATCTTTTAAATCATGCCCATGATCTTCTCATTTTTACTAGGCTCAGGAGATTCTGTAAAAGTTTCAATAATTCCCTTAATGCCATCTTTTAGGGTTCCAATTTCCTTATCCACCCACTTCCAGCAATTCTCTTGGCCCCTAGTGACATCCAAAATTAAGTCTTCTAGTACCTTCTCCCCCTTTTTATCACCATCATTCTCCTTATTCACATCCCATGTTTCTCCTTATCTATGTTGATGGGGATGTCTAACCTAATCATGTGGTCCTTCTCTTTGGACCTAGTTGACTTGGTCAATTTTGTTTTATTCCTGGTGGGGGTCTCCAGGTCTTGCATTTTCCTACTATAGGATGTAAATTTGCTTGTCGCCCACCTTGGAGGATTGGTTTTCCTACTACTGTTAGTTCCTGGTGTCACCATAGTCTCCCCTTATTTATTCAGTCTATACTCAAGATCCTTTGAATCCTTGATATCAAAACAATCCATGTCAGTGCCACTGTCATCCTCTTCCATCTTTGTGTTAGAAACAAACTGTGCCTCAGGGTTAGAGGAAGAAATGTGGGTTTTATCGATGGGGGAGGGTTTCACTTCATGAGCTTTGGCATACTCCATGATTAAAATGATAAGCCCCTCATGAAAGACCAAATTATCTTGGTTATCAACATGTTTTGCTAAACTATTTTCCAAGGATGAAACCAAGTAGAAGGGGATGGAAATAATTTTACCATGCCTAAAATGGTTTAAGATTGTAAAATGATACGAGAAAATAGTAGTCTATATACCATCAAGAGTGATGTACCTCATGATGGATTCTGCTATGTCATCCTAGAGGGAATTCAGTTCTTTCCTGTTGTAGCCACCGTCTGCCATTTTAGTAACCCTATGTTGTTCCTTTTCCTTGTCAAAAAATGCAACGATGGCCTCCTCACCCTATTTCCTCTCTCTATAAAATTTCTTTTCCTCCATAGCAATTCTAGTAACAATGGCAACTAGGGTTTCATCAACAAGGAATTCTGCACCATAAATAGAAAACACACACTTATTCCATCGTTTGACAAAGCTTTAAATAACTAGGGAAGAGTTACCATGAAATCTCTCCAAATAGGGACCATCCCATCATCAAAGATTTCTTCCTAGACCTCCTTATTCTTCTGTCACTTATCATAGGTCATGAGTTCATTCCTATTCTTGTCACCACCCATTCTATTACTCAAACAATCCAAACAGTTGAACTCCTGATGCAAAACCAGGAAAAAGAAAAACCAAAAACAAGGCTAGCTGAAGTTTCTAGAGCTTCTCAAAGTGGTAATAATTTGAAATACCATCCCAACGGCTGCAATCCCATCATAATATTATAGCATTAAAGTCATTAGTAAGGTTGAAGATATCGACATCATTTCTTTCCAGGTCACACAGAGTTTTCAAGAAGGTTTCCCTTCCACTCCACCATTTAACCACCACATTATCAACAACCAAGTTGGCAAAATGATCGGCCAACTTATTTTCTTCTCAGAAAATGTGCAAAATCTTGAACTCCTCCAGGCCAGCAATCCTTTATTAGATTCAAAATATTCTAGCTTGGCTTCGTACTACCCTTGATGCATTTCATGATGTTAAGCGAGTCACTTTCCAATTAGAGTCGTCTAAAGCCTTCCTTGCTCGCCATGTGTAGCCCTATGTAGGCAGCGCTGGTCTCCGCATATGTTCCCTAAGTTAAAATACTAAATCATGTCAATATAGAAGATTCTAATTTAATGCTAACCTATTTCAATAATAAATAAATAGTTAAATAAAGTTTTTCTTTTTCTTTTTGTAATTAAAATTGATGCCTACTCCATGAGAAAAGAGATTTATGTATTGGAGAAAATAGGTAAATACACCTACAAAGTATAAGTGAAACTAGACATGTATATGCATACAAATGGAAGTTAGCACCTTATACGAATCATCATATTTACTAATCCATCTCATTACTACAAGGATCCACATATAAAGAAGGAAAGTGCATCATAGAATATTTTTTATTGGTTACAAGCTACCAAATATTCGTACAACCCTTCCTACTATCTAAGAAACATATATGATAAGAGATATTCCACCACTATATTTGAGCACTCTTTGAATAGTTACAAAATTTCATCGAGACATACTATTTACATGGATTGTTTTTATTGAATACCCTTTATTGAGTTTACAAAATGGAGATGACATCCTTCTACAGACTAAGATTGTATCGATTGATATGCTACAACAAGATCAAGATACTTACCAATAAATTATCAAAAAAATAAAAATTTATTATATCTTTCAACTATTTATATCTAAAATTCTATTATAATCTATTCTTCTTTCCTTGTCAATATTCTTTTGCAGGAGCACCTAATAGGCCTTCATGCCTAAATGAGGCCATGATGAACTATCATAAGTTTTTTGAGTTTATTTTATGCAATAAGGTCAATAATGACCACTCTTGATGTAATAAGTGTCTTTGAGGTCATTAGATAGGGTTTTGAGTCATAATGAGGTCATATTGACAAGATTGTCAAAAGTCGTCATTATGTTGAAAATGTGTGTGAATGAGTTATGTAAGATATTTTATGATGTATAAGGGATTTTTTGATGTATTTGGACCTATATGAATCACTATGGAGTCATGGAAGTCATAGATTAGGTCTATGTTCAATTTGGACCAAAATTGTCAAAGTTGACAAAAAAGTTGTCAATCAAAATTTGTATTCTGGAGGTAATTATGTGTTGGTTTCTCAAAATAAGTTTAAAGGGTGTTTGTAACTAGTTTAAAGGCTTAGAGGAAATTATAAGGGTTTGTCCATGTTTAATGTAAGGTGAGTTGCCATGTATTGAGGAAGAATATCAATAAAAGTTGAGATTTCCTGCACTTTCTTGTTTGTTTTAGACGTGACAGTCTAATATCAATTATTTTTCTTATTTACAACTTATTTATTTTCATTGGGAAGCAATTGAGGATGGTAGAGGGGTGAATCCCCAATAAAATTTTTTTTTTAATTCCTTTTCTTCAAGTTTTGTGAAAGATCTAATAAATTTTGTAAAACACTATCAAAACCCTACTAGGGTAAACAACAAGAATACAAAATGTATTACACCTCCATTCCATGTTGATTAAAGGCCTAATCTTGGTGGAATGGAGGTAAATTGTATTTATTTTAGTTTTAATTTTCTTGTAGGAATCCATGAAGGATTTGGCCACATGTGAAAGGGTTGCAAGGGTGACTACTATAGTGTTCCAGACTGGGAACAATAGAGCAGTGTTGGAATTTTTATGGTGTTGAATGGTAAGAAGGGTTTGGAAAGTTTTTTTGAAGACATGGTAAGTGTGAGGAGAGTCTAAGAACAAGTTCCCAGTGGTTGCAAGCTAAGGGAACTGAACCAAATACACAAGTTTTATGACTATCCCAGAATTGGCTTTGTGATTGTTACAATTTGACAGTAAACAAGAACTTGTGTTTGTATGAATGAATGCTAGTTGGTTTTGTGGTTGGATTATGTTGAGTATTTAAGGAGACCCTAGGAGTGAATAGGATCCTTTGGAGGCATTGAGAGGTCAGAAGAAAGCTTAAGTTAATGATTGTCCTAAACATGACATGACTGTCCTAAAAGACACTAGGACTACTATATATATCAGTGAGACAAGATTTTTTGTTAAACAAGAGTTGGATAAGGGTAGGTGTTGAGTTGAGGATAAGAATTGAGAATATTTTACCACCATTGTGAAGAGCATTAGGAGTGTTTTTAGGAATAGATTAATCCTTGTAGACATGATTGTCCCTAAATGGAGTTGGACTATCCTAAAGACTGTAAATCTATAATAAACGTTGTTGAATCCCTTAAGGTGGATGCGGGGGGGAGATGTAGAAAGGACATTTGGTAAAGAAAGAAGAGGCTTCAAGGGTTCCATGAAGTACTTGGTTTAGGGTGCTTATTGTAAGTTGTAAGTGGGGTGTTAGTGAAAGGTGGAGGTCCTACTTGGGAGAAATCTAGGTTGAGTGATCACAAAAGGGTTTGAAGATATTTGAGTGCTTTAGAACATGGATGTGGATTCAAGATGGTAGAATGTGCATGGAGGAACACGTGTGAGTGGTTGGATAAGGAGTTGGTGAACACGAATGTGTTTTGGGCTATTGTAGCCTTATGAGTGAATTAAGAGCCTAGTGAGGGGTTTGTGAAGTGATGGAAGGATTAGACCTATTGAACAAATAACTTGGCAGAAATAAATCTCCCTAATGGGGTTTTGGTGTGGATTCTCTGCATTAGTTTAGAAAATGGAGATGACATCCTTTTACAGACTAAGATTGTATTGATTGATATCCTACAACAAGATCAAGACACTTACCAAAAAATTAGGATTTTGCCAAGATCAAGGGCACAATGAAAAGTATAAAAGAGACAATAGAATGACAAGAACAAACTGTATTCTCATCAATATACAAAATGATCAACTGGATTAACCAATACAATGAATAGAGGCCTGCTTATATAGGCAAGGCCATATGGATGTATGAGCACACAAATATGACATGTGGCTCAATGAGAAACAAGGGTAGGTAAGAAATACTGAGGGTAGGTAGAAGAAATAATATAATATTCCACAAGAGGTGGATGACCCACCGAATGTGGAGTGTAACAGCAAAATAAGACCACAAAAGGTGGAATTTCTCCTACAAGCTCTATCCCTAAGTGTACACTTCCCTAAGTGTCTCAAATTCAAACTACGAAGAGATTCATTATCCTAAGTTAACTTAAGTAAGTGTAATAATATCCAAAATGAATATTTATTTACACCAACACCCCCCCTTAAGTGCAACTTAGGGGAATGAAGACTCAAGTCAACAATGCAAGATGGGTCCCAGCTACTAGGCCATGATAGGTACCCATGTACAATATGCAAATGCAAGCAAAACTATGCAATGCAATGCTGGACATCCAAAGACTCTGAAATGTCTCACAATCAGTTTCCTACCAGCCCAAGCTTCAAAAGGAGTAATACCGTGCAAAGCTTTGTGAGGAACCCGATTCTGGATGTGTGTGGCACAACTGATAGCCTCTGCCCAAAAAGTGGGATCAAGAGAACGTGCATGTATCATATAGCTAGCCATTTCTTTGAGAGTTCTATTCTTGTGTTCTACAACCCCATTATGCTATGGAGTGTATGCAACAGAATGGTGAAGATCAATCCCCTCAAATGTACAAAAATCCTCAAGTCTCTTGTTCACATATTCCCTGCCATTATCTGTGCGAAGAATTTTGACCACTTTCCCTGATTGTTTCTCCACACGAGTCTTGTAGTCCTAAAATCTGTCAAATACTTCACTCTTATGAATGAGAAAGTAGACCCAAGTGAAGCGGGAGTAGTCATCAATGAAGGTAAGAACATAGTGGGCCTTACTAAATGAAGGTGCTGAAAATGGACCTGCTACATCACTGTGAACAAGTTGAAGAACTTCCAAAGCTCTCCAAGTTTTCCCTTTATCAAACTTCTCTTCGGGATGCTTGCCCATGGAACAACCTGAACATACACCCTCTGAAAAACTGATTCGAGGTAGACCTGTGACCATGTCTTTAGTGCTTAGCTACTAAAGATAGTGGTAGTTGAGGTGACCAAACAGCTCATGCCATAGCTTACTTTCTGAATTTGAATGAGTAAGCAAGGCCCTAGAAGGTGAACTTGGCACAAAGTGGGAGAATGAATAAAGCCTTGAGTTGTCATTGACTTGTCCCACTGCTACCAAGGCATCATCATCAAGTTCCTTTACCACAACTGAATCTAGTGTAAACTCAACCGTTTTCCCATTCCCATAGTGAGTGATTTGGTAGATGGAGAGAAGATTGGTAGACAAGTTAGGAACATAGAGAACATTCTCAAATGTTCCATCATCCATGTCAATTGAACCTTTCCCTTCAACCTCTACTTTTGTGTCATCACCTATGTAAATGTGAGGTACCTTAGATGGCTCCAATGAAGAAAACTGCTCCTTTGTAGAACCCATGTGATATGAGGCACCCGAGTCAAGTATCCATTGCTATGAAGAACCTGCTTTAGCCACAAATGCTTACCCTTTTCCCTTAGACTGTGAGGAAGAGGAAGGAGATGAATCCTTCTTTGTGTAGGCGGATGGCAAGTTGATGTTGTTTTTCTTGAGAAGATTGGTTAACTCATCAACTTGTTTTGCGTGGCATCGATGCTCATCATGACCATACTTTTTGCAATATGCCCAAGTTGGTTTATCCTTCTTAGGTGGTGTCCCCTTCTTAGAAGAGGATGTATAATCGCCTTGTGATGGAGAGGATGATTGTCCCTTTTCTTGGTGTGGTTTAGACTTAGATTGTTTCTTCTTCTTGTTGGAATCTTTGCCTTGACTTCCTTGATTTCCTTGATTTTCTACCAAAGCCTTGGACTTTGAAGACTTGAGAAACCCCATGTTCAACAACTTAGTTTGTTCCAATATCAACATTTCTGTGAAAGCATCAAATGAAGGCATAACATAAGAACTCCCCACTATCAAATGATGAGTTTGGAAGCTAGACACAAATGCTGCATATTCTGGTGCAAGCTTATCCAACAAGTTGAATATCAATTGAGCATCCTTTTTGTCAATTCCAAAATCCTTTAGCTTTGCTCTTAGCTCATTTGCTTTGGTGACATAATCTTGGATTGTATCAAAATTCTTGGGATCTAAGTTGGTGAGCTCATTGTCAATCTGATAGCCTCTAATTTCATCAACTTGTCCATACAACTTTTGAAACATATCCCAAGCCTCTTTGATTGTTTTACACTTCTCAATGTGGAAAATGAGGTCATCTAATACATACTTGCATAAGGTTCCAAGAGCCATGCAATTCTTTGTGAGCCATTCTAATTGAGCATTTGGATTAGCCTTAGGATCAGGTGGTACTGTTATTGTTCCATCTATGTAGTTTGTGAGACCCTTTTCCATTAGTTTATTCCATACTTTAATTTTCCATGATGCATAATTATGTGGAGTTAAAGGTGGAAATTTGTTAGGACTCATTGCAACAAGAATGGAAAGAGCACAAAGAGAGGCACAATCACATAAGACACCCCCCCAAATTCACTCAATCAAAGAACCCCCCCAAATGTGATGATTTTGTCACTTTATAAGTAGTGTGTATACAATGGGCCACTTGCAAAAAATGGCAAAGTGGACTTTTGATTTACAATTTTACAACTGCCTCAATAAGGCCAAAAGAGTCTCAAATTGATAATGCAAGAGATCTTACTAAGATCCAAGCAATTTACAAGTACCTAATAGGCCAAATAAGACCAATATCTGAAAGTACAATTTTCACTCAAAATATCTGAAATCTGATCATAGATTCTGAAAGTAGATGAAAAAATAAGCACTTTCAAAAAAAATGGCACCTGAAAAGGAGGTTGTATGAGCTCAAACGAGGCCTTTAAAGTTGCAGAATTGAGGATTAGACAGGTACAGCTGAGAGAATCCAAAAATTCCAAAAAACTTATGCACCAAAATCAGAAAATAACCACACCACTACGAAGATCATGAAATTTTAGCCCATTTCAAAAAAAATTGCACCAAAAAAGGAGCAAAAATGAGCAAGATATGGCCTTTCAAAGTTGGACTACAAAATTGAAAAGCTCAATGGAGAGGGGTCAAAAAAATTTCAAAAAATGCTGATGTGGCGCTAACGTTAGCAAGTCATTGTGTTAAATTTGACGGCAGTATGACCGTCACAAAAACTTCGCCTCCCTGCTGACTGGGCATCCGTACTGTATAGACTGCTGACTGTGCAGACTGTACGAAAGATGTGGCACTGTACGGACTGTCTGTGTGGCACGGTGACTGGGAAGACCGTACGGTCGACGTGGAATGATGACGTAGTGTACGGATGGTTGTTTATGGGCCACGTGGTGGGGTCTGTTTGCTGAGTGGACTCCTGCATGGCGGTCGGGTCAACGAAGCCCCAATAGCTCAAAATTTATGGAAATGGCCTCCCGGATTCAATGGTGATGTCCAAATCGCTATATGATGCCCCCAAAAAATGAAGATCCCCAAATCCGATAATAGAAGCCTTCCACGATGTCTCCAAAAACTGATCAACGAAGCCCCAATAGCTTTGATACCATGTAGGATTTTGCCAAGATCAAGGGCACAATGAAAAGTATAAAAGAGACAATAGAATGACAAGAACAAACTGTATTCTCATCAATATACAAAATGATCAACTGGATTAACCAATACAATGAATAGAGGCCTGCTTATATAGGCAAGGCCATATGGATGTATGAGCACATAAATATGACATGTGGCTCAATGAGAAACAAGGGTAGGTAAGAAATACTAAGGGTAGGTAGGAGAAATAATATAATATTCCACAAGAGGTGGATGACCCACCGAATGTGGAGTGTAACAACAAAATAAGACCACAAAAGGTGGAATTTCTCCTACAAGCTCTATCCCTAAGTGCACACTTCCCTAAGTGTCTCAAATCCAAACTACGAAGAGATGCATTATCTTAAGTTAACTTAAGTAAGTGTAATAATATCCAAAATGAATATTTATTTACACCAACAGCACTTAAGTAACAATATTTTTCAAAATTTCTTAAAATGGCCTTGGATGTGGATCTAGACTTTTATGGTCATCAATGAATATTGAGGAGTATTTAGATATTTATACATATCTCTTGTATTCAATTCTATTCTATAAAGATATTCTTTAAGATATAGAGAATGAAGGGAAAATAACACATTTTGAACACATTGGTGTCTACAAAACTCATGCCAAAAGAGCACAATTTAGTAATTAAAAATACTTTGGAGATCTGATGGAGGTTTGAAAAATTTTAACAAGATTTTAGGAACCATGAGTTAGAGTATGATGATGCCAAGGAGGTGGGTGAATGAAAGATCTTAGGCAAATGGAAGTTGAAGGGAAGAACAATGGGATTAAGTGATTAAAATAAGACACTAGGGTTTAGAGTTAAGGCTTATCACTTATACAACATCATGCTTGAAGGACAACCCAATACCCAACCAAAGAAAATGAGAAGAAAAGAAAACACATGTACAGGGAACTGGGAAATGAATATTGAAAGAAATACATAAGCAAAAGTCTAAAAGTCTAGGCTACCTGAAAACACAAGAAGTAGAAAAAATGAATTAGTATGCAAAGGACATTTGAGATATGAATATAAAAGAGTTCAAAAAAATAGAAGAAATAAAGTAGGATATTGAATTTTTGAAGTCATTAAAAATACATATGTAATTTTGAAATCATAAATTAAATTAAAAACATAAAAAAAAAAACGATACAAACAACTTCATACTTCAATCTTTTCATAAATTTAAAATAGAAATTAAACACATGAAAAAAAAATGATCCAAACACATGTTGACCAAATAAAATTATTCAAAGAAATGTACCATCAAATATTAATGATAGAAAATAAAGGCAATGATAATAATAACACAAAATATTTAGCCGATATGCTATCTGTGGATGGGGGTACCTCGCCACCAAAAAATTATCTCACATTCCTACCAGCGGATTGCCTCACATCGTATACAAAAAGAAATCACCGAAATTTCTACACTATTGTGATTCCCAAAAAGGTTTATAAAATAAAATAACTTTTTCTTTCACACTTCACTTTTAGAAAAAAGGATTCACTTGTATTACTTGACTTTCGCAATTTTCAAAAAGGTTTATAAAATATTACAAAATTACTTTGTCTTTTCAAAAGACACATGTCATGCATCTGGGTATTGTTATGCCTCCCACGTGCTCCCCACATCCCACGTGTTTTCTAGAAATAAATAACTACCCTACAATGTGTTTCGCACCGTCATAAATTTACCTTACATTATTGTAGAACAGTGATGAAATCAAGACATCTCTTCCAAGCTTGGTTTTAATTTATTTCGTTGTGGTTTCTGCATTTGGTTTTTTGTGATTGGAATTACTAATGCAGGAGTGTCCATTATAGACAAAAGAAAACATTAGAGAGACAAATCACCACAGAGAACAACAAAATCAGGGCATTCCAAGTATGAGATCCCTCCTACACAGACCTGTGGCTTTTATTTATTTCAGTATGTAATTTGAATTTCTCACAATAGGAAATTAAACTTAAATTCATTTACAATTTAATTTAATTCAATTTTCATGGTGCTGCAGTTATTTTTTTGGTTCCCTAGATGATAGAACTACCAATTAGTTTATGAAGCTACAATGACCGAAATTTTAGTACAAGACAAGCCAAACCCAATCCCCGTACAACTAATGATACAATCCTTTCCTAGTAAACAACTAAGCCCAATCTTATTGATGGAAACAAAATGAAAGAAGAAAATAAAATTCTTTTGGCAATAATTTACAAAACAATAATTTTGATCCAAAATTTGTTTCATTGAGCTTGCTAGGTGTGCGTGGAGAAAACAACAAAGTAACAATATCTTTCATGTCATTAGATGAGATTCTGCCAGAGTTATGAAATTTACCAAGCATTAATTAAAAGGAATCAATCCCAAGGCTAAGCAAATAAAATTAAAAAAAATAATTAAGTTAGGGTTTTCACATTATTTAGTGTTCAGAGAATGAAATTAAAAAAATGAATAAAGTTAGGGTAATCTTAGAGTTAAATTAGTGTTATAAATATAGTTTGAGTCAGGATTAGGGTTATATAGTAGTATTGTGAAATTTTAATTTTGTCTCACATTTTTATAATACTGTAATTATGTTTTTATAACTTATAATCACTATAAAAGGGTAGACTTAAAATTGGATCCATCTATTAGCTTCTTGTAGTGAAAAAATTATAAAAAAGCCGAAAAGCCCAGACAGATTAAGCTCCCCATAAAGATTTATTTGTGAGTTGAATTTTTTTTTAAAATTTATTCACCTTTGAAAAATAAATTAGTGTGGTTGTTCATCTACGACAGATGATATCCCATTCAACGAGGGAGAATCCACATATTGCACATACTTCGAACCATACTAGCATATTAGCTTTGAAAAAATCTAGAATATTATGATGATGCTTTTGTAGCAATATGGCTTTGAGAAAGAAGAATACTATGCAGAGAATGACTACCAGCCAACTTTCCATGCCCCAAGTTCATAATATTGTTCTAAAATTCTTTCAAAACTTTGAAGAGATATTCTACTATATGGATATGATGAGCGTGAAATTTTCAATGGCCTAAATTCATAAATATTGCTAATCATGCTTGGACAATTGGGGCCTCCTTGTAACCATAAGATTACTTGTGTATGTACAAGGGATGTAGTGGATTGTGTGGCTTCATAAAATACATAGAACATTTTTTTCTTTGGAAGATGTATTAACAGTTAGACATCTCTTGGCTGCAAGGAACGAGACAAAACCAATACCACCATTAAGATGCATGGTATTTTTGAGGCCTTGCTTGCTACTGATACACATTTTGAAATATGCACTTTTGTTCCTATTGTCATCCTTTTTGTTTCCAAGGGCAATTGGCAACCGAATTTGACAAACTAACAGAGAAGATAGAAGTATGTAGGGTTTTTTATTTTAAAAAGCCTTTTAAAAAAAATATGAAAATTTGATTCTTCTTTAGCTAATATTTTTGTATTATGAATTCTCTCTATATTTGTTGTACTGAAGGTTTCCACATCTTAAATTTGCACATTCTAATATTATAGACTAGAGGTTAGATGTGGTTGCATGCCTCTTCGACACGATCCAGAATACATGAAGAAACAATTACACTGGTTGAGGTTCTATTCTCTATTGTGTGAAAAATGAACGATTTTGGTGAGGGACGTGTCTTTACCCCATCATATTCCTCTTATCCAATTTACCTCATTTACCCACCTACACAATGGAACACAAAAGTTGAAAAAACAAAAATTAGGGGATATTAGATTAAAAAAATAGAATAAAATAATGTGAAATTTTACAATGTAAGGAAACTTGTGGTCATCTTTATGACAATTTCCACATAACTCATTTAAGATTTCAATCAAATCAACACATAGAAGCCATATGCAAAGAATAGACAACATACCCATGAAAATGTGACACAAGATATATCTTGGGAAAACCCTCATGAGGGAAAAAAAACTAGCCCCAAAAAGAATCATCCACCATGTATTATCAACAATGCGTCCATTACAATTCAACTAGGGAAAGGCTTCAAAAACCTAGCCATAACCAAGCACTCCATGTGACCAAACATGAATCCACACATCCCATGCCATGCTTCCTCCAAAACTGCAAACCTAGCTAACCCAAAAATCTACCTTTGTTCGTTTACAGAGACAAGTAACCACAAAACCATGTGCCCAAAACCATGTCACAATAAAATATAATATTTTTCCTATCTACCCTTGACCCACATTTAATATTGGGCACTTCAACACAATTACATTCCTCAATATTAAATAAATACAATATAATAATACCAATGTGTCAATACAACTCATCAAGCGGTTGCAAGAATATTCCAAGGGAAACTGTACATGTTGCACGTCCATCTAGGTGCTCTTAGGTGCAACAATATAATATGATATTACAATATAATTTCATGTCCACCTCACACAATAATAAAATATTATAACAATGAAACATTATTGTGCAAGGTGTACAAAAGTATTTTCCCAACATTCTCCCACTTGTTGTATACATTACAGAAGGGCCAAGAAGTAATTCATAACAAGAACAAGAGATAGATCTCTCCATGCACATATACCATCATGGAATCTAAGTTCTCCATGTGCTCCATCAAGATACTTGTAACAAGAAACAAAGTGACCACCATGTCATACATGAATGCTTCCACCCTCCATCATACCACTACCACTGGACATGAAAAGGCCATCCAAAGAGAAAGCCACACAATTCGTCACAACAAATGATAAGTCATGCACTAACTAATATCCGAATACAAACACTGATCCAAAGGTATCCAATGCAAAGGTAGCTATTTACATAGCTAGAATAACACCCACTACAAGTGCTAACACATCAACTATATCTTCCTTCAAGGCATACAAACCAAGTGAATAACATCTCATCAACATATGCAACCATAAGCCTCAACTGCGATACCTGCCACGTATGTACACCAAGGAACTCCCACTACATAGGTAATGTCAATATCATAAATGAATCCACTAACAACATATAATACAAGTGTGACCATGAAGTATCAATAATATCCATATCAATATGAACATCATGTAAACCAATAACCTACAAGTACCACTCTCACACCATGTCTCCAACATTCCCCCATGTTCTCCACACCAACAAAAGAAAGAGATAAAGGAACCTCTATCCCATCTCCCACATGACAACACATGAACACAAAACTAGTGAACACATATCTCCAAACAACCTCCAATCAATGTAATATGAATATGAACATCCAGGAAAATAACCAAAACAAAGAGAGAAACACTCCAAAACAAATTTTATAGTATGTCCTTCTACACACACCTCTAAATGCTAACTGTGTCAAGTATTATCTCCTCCACAAAAAGCCACATGAAAAGCATAACAACACCCAAACATCGTTCAGTCCCTTGGACTAAACCAACATATATAACATGTAATCAACATGGATGTAAGAATGTCATTACCAAGAATATCAAACTAAATATCCATTCCCAAGCCTAGGGAATAAACCCAATAAACCATCTCCCAAACTAATATCAATGACTGTCACCATCATAATAATAACTCAAATACACAAGGAGATAACCAATGCCATACATCTCTCAAATGGACCCTCTAGAACTAACAAAATCCATGTAGCTCAAGATCCATATCAATGAAAGATAAGCATAAGCATAATGCACCTGAAAGGGATAATGAGCAATACCTCTCAAGTAGTAAACTGACGAGTATACCAAGAGTGGGAATGAGAGTGCTCATCAAGATATCCAAGTCATCATGACTCAAACTAAGAACAATATCCTTTCAAGTCCATAATAAGTGAATGCTCCTCGGACTTCTTGCTGAAACAACCAACCTCCCTAATCACAAGAGAATACTAGCATCACCTACATCTCAATATATCCATGAGCACCTGTAGATGATCAATCCATGCCAAACTCCCATTGCAACATACCACCATCATGAAGTATCAAGCAAATGATCATATACTCAATAAAAAGAGAACCAACCAAGATCAATGTCAAAGCTCTAACCATGGAATCTAGAACATAAAAATGACAACATCATATAATCATCACGTCCAAGGAGATAACATGTTCCATATGAACATATCAAATAAACGTATTATACCAAGCCTCTAATCTAGAATAAAGGATGCATCATGACATAATATCAACCATCCTATCAAGCAAGGATAACATGTCAAATGAAAGCATAAACCACACCTCAACCAAGGACTCCTTGATCCCTCAAGATGCGGGTAGTTTGTAGGTTGCTCAGGTCTTCTGGCTCTATTTCTTGCCTGGATGGGTTTTTTTTGGGCTACCACGTGTATGTGTCGGACGGCTGGGCTTAACCAACGCACTCGAAGCGTTGACAGCGCTTAGGTGGCTTGTGTGGGTCCCAGCCGTGATCCGTCCGCTCATGTAGTGACTTTGAAATTTCAAACAGCTTCTCCCGCCCGCCCGGTATGACAAGTTGCCGTGCTGCAGGATTAAATGTAAAAGCATGTACGAGTTTAGTGAGCTATTGTAGTTGGAAAAGCTCTGGTAGGCATGTATGCAAAATGCAGAAGCAAAGACGAGGCACTGAACTGCTTGACCATGGAATGCTACGGTTGCAGGATATGTAGAAAATGGGCTTGCTGAAAAGGCTTTAGAAAGTTTAAAGCAAATACATTTTGCAGGCGTTAGGCCAGGCTCTTCAACCCTTGCCAGCGTCCTCCCTGCCCGTGCCGAAAGAGGAGCTTTGGAACAGCCGTCAGATGTTTTAGTCTACCAACTCTCCTGGTAGACACGGTTGCAAATTGTGGAAGCATAGGCAATGCAGGCGAACTGTTTGACAATCCGCCTCAAAGAAATCTGGTCTGATGGAGCTCCACGATTGCAGGATATGAACAAAATGGATTTGTTAACAATGAAACTTCCAAAGAATATGGACATTCATAGCTGTAAAGATAGCATTCTGCCCACCTATGCCAAAATGTTAGCTTTGGTACACATGAAATTAATAGGGTTAAAAAATGTTATTCTTTTCACTCAAAATTTTATTATTTTAGCTCATAAGCTATGTTCCTCAAAGTAAAATTATAGTTGGATATCCTACATCTTCTTCCTCCATTGTATCTAACACAAACAACATATCCTCTTCTATCATCTTGTGAAATATGTAGCTCCATACTATATATAAATCATATACAAATCATTCTTAGTCAGCATAAATGTCTTATTTGTACATTATAGATCAAAACTAATTTGGTGGTTTATTATTGATCTCACATATTAGCTTGACTTTCAAAAATAGTAATGAATCACACGATCCTTTGAATGTAATAATATACATTCTCTCCTCTTTTGCTTCCACGATTGACACTTTTTCTGTTTCCTCTTCCATTCCCTTAAATTAGATTAATCAACTTGTACCATACCCTTTACATTTATTTCCTCTTCAATACATCCCTTTTTATAATAAAAATAAAATGTCAAGAACTATTGATCCTCTTCTTTCTTTTGAGGCTCCTTGCTATTACACTTATTTTATCTAGTTGCAACATTTTTTTATATTACACATTGCTCAAATTTATAGTTTCGTATGCATTGACACTGTGCACTCTTTTTATGGCACATGCCTCTTACATCTCATAAGTTTTAGTATCAAGACATGCAGACTTGCATTAGAGATCCTTTACTATGTTTACTTATATTTCTTTGGTAATAATTTTTGTAACACAAGAAAATTGGTATTTCACTTCCCTCAACAATTTTTGACTATCCAATAGTAACATCATTTTATTTCTTTACACCTCTCTCTTTTAGGTGATCAATGGAATGATGATTTATTTTGTTCTTCAGAAAGGTATGAGTAGTCATTCTATCATCATGGATATCTATCTTACCATTCTACCATAGTATCTATAGAAGTACATGGAATATCATTGTTTCACCATAATAAGTGTCTATTTGAAAGCTAACTAATCAATTTGAACAATATCCAATTACCTCTTTGTACCCAAGATACTTTATATGGACTAAGGTGAGATACTCTTCGTAGCCCTAAGGTTTTACCATTTCAAAGGAAGCTAAACAATTCACTCTACCACTAAACTTATTGCACATGTCATTTTCCTGCACACAATCATTAATAGATTATCTCATCACATTGGTTCATTCTACTTTCTTCTTTGTTATAGTAGTGTCCTCTTCATGATAATAGATATTCAATGATGTCATTCCATTTGTGAGAATTCAACTAATTTATGGCTCACGTCTCCACACTTGTAGAATTTACCAAAAATTCCTTTACCTCCTTTTAGGAAAAAATGAACTTCTTTATTTTTTGAGTAGGCTATTTCTTGTACGTGTGACTACTTTTTATCATAAGTAGTGTAGGACCCTCCCTTCATCATGCTTCATAGGTTTTATTTTTCTAGCAAGATTTTCTTTTCTTCTTTATAAACCTTATTAGTCTATCTACAATTTCTACTTGGCCTTTAGTCCACATTAATATCCCACTCCTTAGTGGTTCATATCTTTATCATATCCAAATAATCATATATAGTTAACCTTAGGAAACCGATATATTTAGCCAGTTTTGTAAGATCAAACTCTTAATAACCTAATATAACTCTAACCTCTTCAACAAATATTTTTTCTAATTTTTTAATAACATATGTTTAATCCTTCTCTCCATCCTATCCCACTAGGTGATCTTCTTTTAGTGAATTTTAGTTCCATTAACATTCACCTCTTTTCACCAAATTACAATAGGTGATTTAATCTCACTTTGAGTAATCTTTACTTTCCTAGGATATTATAACTCACCATATAGAGAATTTTTTCCAAACTCTATTAGCCAATATATCAAATTATTTAGCTGCAAACACATTGAGAATCTCAAGAATGTTGGAGATGGTTCTTAATAGTATCACCTCTCTTGCATGCATTAATACATTGACTATTTCAACTTCTTGCTCTACTAGTTTAACTCCATCAATTTCACTAATATGTTGGCAACAATGCCACAAATTGAGAGGGCGGGCTTGGTGAATTAGTTTTCTCAAAAACACAAAAACTTTCTACAACTTAACCGACAAACTAGATTTAATAATTAATATTTAAAGCATTAAACTACACCACATTAATAACACAGAACACCAAAATTTTTAATAAGGAAAACCCGGTTAAGGGAAAAACCACGACGGGAACCTACCCACAATGAGATAATACCCTATTAGGAGTAAGTGAAATATTACAATGGGGAATGCACATGCATTTAGGCATACTACCTAGAGCTCACTGCTCATAATAAGAAACCCAAAAAGGATACAACCTTTAGGGGAGGTTCACTACCTTACAAGAAATCTCGCTGACTTACAAAAGCAATCAGATTACATCCGGAGAATCATGAACTATTGAAATAGCATCCTATCATGCCCGAGTACAGTTTCAGTTAAGCTCACTATCGGATCTTCTCTGCAACACACTTCTTTACAAATTCATGCAAATTCACACACTTTTCCGTACTACTAAATGATTGATACAATATTCACATGTAGCTTCATACATCTCAATTATTTTTACATTCATTTATACAAGTCATCAACCTTTATTTCATGTCGACTCACCACACACTACATATACAAAAATATAATCATACACGCTTCAATAATGTATGCGGACCAAAACAATGTCAACTAAGAGATATTTTGGACCTAAAAACCACCATAAATAAGAAAAATCTCTAATAATTACACCCCGATCATCCACAACACGCTACAGCATCATGAATGTTGCATAAGATGAAGAACATCACCGAACACAAAAAATATTTGGTAACTCACACACCAATCAATGTGGACCATCAATACACATAGAAAATAATCTAGAATCATCCTCAAGCAATGTGAATCACACTACAATGATCACAACAATTTGGATTATAAGAATCATCACCATCATTATACCAGACCTTAAGAACACACACAAAACTGACTGTCAAACTGAAAGATTTTCTTTCAGACTTCAAAATCATGAACCACTTGAACTGAGGACACACATCAACATCCCAAACTCATCCCACACATTCGAAACTAAAGATATTACAATTCTAGAGCATTACACATAGATTTACCTAAACCTGCAACACTAAGCAACTAAAATATAAACAACAATACCGGATCTCATAACTTGATCAAATCAACATGCGGACCTATAAAACTTCTACTGAATCAACTAGAGATACTTAACACAAAACCCATTAAGCCACATCATCTCATTTGCATCAAGCAGGCTAAACCAAGTCATCCATTCTGACTGCAAACATCAAAACATAGAGAACAACTCCAACAATCTCCACATATGAACAATCTCCACATATGTTGAAATCAATGATAATATTTCAAGCAATATCTAACATTATATATGTTGCATGTATCCAATCCCTTCAATGTTCGTCAAGGATTTCCACTCTAGCTTGTATTTCCAATATAGATTTCAATACCTCATCCATCCTTCCTAAAATTTCTATTTCTATTTTACCTTAGTAGTATCTTGATATATTGAATTTGATCCTTACTGTACTATAAATCTAATAGCTACAACCATGTTTTCTATAGAGAAAGAAGCAATAATCATATCCATTTTATTTTGGACTCCAACCAGCTCTAAACCAAATATAATACACTACTTAAAATCTATAACCTCACTTTTATACCATGATAATGGTGTCACATTACTTGTGATACTAAATTTATATTAATTCTACACCTATAACCAAGAAGAAGCATGATATTAACTTTATTATAATTAGTTATGTGACTTCTCAACCCAATTTATATAGGGTCACACCTACCACAATAGTTGTCACAAGAAACTCAAATCAATTTGTACACTTATCATAATTGGTATGGAACAATAAGAGAGATAAAATTGAATAATTTTTAAATAATTACAAAGTAAAATAAAACAATCAATCAAAGCATAAAGATAAATATATGATTAAACAAAAATTAAAGATCAATTAATTATCCTAGGCAATGTTTTAAAACTCGGACTTGACAAATTCAAAAATTGGACTTGGACTTGGACTCGTGAAAGGACTCGGCAAGGACTCGACAAATTAAAAAAACCATAGTTTTACAAAAGAAACATAAATAAATTAATGCATTTAGATAACATAAGAGCCATAATTGAAACATTACACATGTCATATGATCTCCAGAGTCCAAACAATCAATATTTGAAATTTCATCATTCATACTGATAGTTTCAAACTTTAAAATGTATAATAGCAACATAAGTTTATAAATGTTTACAAAATTACATATAATGATATATTTGGAAAACAAGAATAAAAAAACTAAACAGAAGACTGCATCTTCCTCTTCCCAGCTTTAGTGAAAACCAAGGGAGAGATAGAACTAGAGGGTCTAGTTCTAGGAGTCCGATGTGGCTTCTCCAGCTCACCAAAATTAGGTTGAGGGTATCACCACTTGTTGGGGTCTGAGGGTGAGAGAGAGAGGGGTAGATAGATAGATCTAGATCTTAGGGGAGAGAGAGGATAGAGGAAGAGTGATAGGGAGATAGATAGGTCTAAAATTTGAGACAGATAAAGTGAGTGAGATAGAGAGAGCGAGAGAATGCTAATAGGAGCCTACCGATTACTGAAATTTGATTGTGCATAAGTCACTTGCTTGCCGGTGAACATTGCCAATTCTCCAAGTGCCAGTAGGCTGACCAGAGTTGATAAGTGTTGACATCAATGACAAAACCATATCAACATATCCAAAATACCAACAAAATCATAGATGGTGAATACTTAATGCTAATGGAGAGAAAGCATGTGAAAGTATAAGTTGAGAATAATTGTTGTTCATGGATTAGTCTTATAGCTTAAGAAGTGCATGATTACATGGAGACCTAAAATCCTTGGGCCAAAGGAAAAGATAAAGTAGGGAGTGGAAGCACGAGTAAAGCCATGGTTAAATACCTAGGGAACAAAAAGTCTAAAAGACTAAAATAATTTGAGGTCTCAAACATAAATATAAATGATGGGCTTCAATGAATGGAGGAAAGAATCCTAGCAAGAGAAAACTTATAAACCCAATAAAGGCTACAAATAAACACAATCACCCCGAACACTTAGAAATTTCTAACTTTTAAGATATTTAGGCTTGTGACAAGTATAAAGAAAGACAAAAAACTATAACAAGAACATTATTTAATAGGAGGGTTTATTGAAGGAACTTTTAGATTGGTTATAGATGGTGGCCAAAACATGGTTCTATTAAGAAGGGAAGCACTTGACTTACATAAATTTGCACTTACTAATATATGCCCTAACATCACTTAGAAAGAGCCAAGATGAAAATGTCACATAACAACTATAGAGACAAAAATATAAATCTTTGATCAAACAATAGTGATGGACTCTATAAGCAAAAAAATTAAACTAAAAGATAATTAAAAACACAATAGAGTCCTTTCAATAAGAATGATATGCAAGGTAAAGTTCAAAAGGACAAACATCAATAAAAGGTTCCCTAATTTTTTCTAAACTTTATTAGAGTGCTCGTGAAAATTGTAGGATAAGAAAAACAACATAAGAACCCATATATTAAGGTTTATTATATTTTTTCTTTTCAAAAAAAATTCATAAAATAGACTAATCCTTATGAATTAACATGGCCTTGGACTATTCCATGGTAAAATGTGCATGGAAGTGAGTTCATTTTCTCTTCCTGAAATAAACTAAGCTAATCATTAGAAGTGGGAATTACAATAATCTTGAAGATAAATTTCATTGTAATGTGACAAATAATACATACTCAAAGGTAAAACATCAAAAACACATACTCGAAGGTTCTTCACAAATGTAATAATTGATCTAGAGAGAAAATTTAGAAAATGAAAAAGCAGGTGGCAACTTGGCAACTTTTCACAATGGTGACAGAGAAATAAGTTTTCCCCCTTTTTTCACACCATTAAGGGTGGGGTCTCATGGAGGGGGGCTTCTTAAAAAATTTCAGTAGGTGTTGATGAGGACTTTTAGGAGTATTTTAAACTTGGTGGTCCCATGAATTTAGTATGCAAATCTGGTTAAAAGTTTAAGCTCCAGAATTTATGGAAGCTGGTGGTCCCATGAATTTAGTATGGAGGTCTGCTTAAAAATTTAAGCTCTAAAATTTAGTTTTAGTGGGACTTTTCTACTGACGGGAATCTAATTTTTTAGATTTTTGACAAACGACATATAATAGTCCTAAGGTGGTGGGGCAATGTCTAGCCCCACCCGATTTAAAATATGCATGCCTAAATTGTAGGAGCTCCTATTAATATGGAAAAGATTCCAAATAATCCTGTAGCAATTTTTTTCCATGAGACCACCTCTTCCATAGAAATGGAAGCCCAAGCCTCTCCACGGGACCCCACCCTAAGGAAGGTCTTGCAGCTGGAAAATAATCCGTCACCTTCATCTTCCTAGCCAATTTCTCCAACTTTACAGATATTTACTATCTGTGAATGTCACGTGTCTCCTATATAAGAAGCATATACCATTTTATGCCCTTCAATCCAACTAGATCTAGGGAGCTTTTTGATTCCTTATCTTTCATAAATCTCCTTAGCTCACACCACCTGCCTAGTTTTTCCTGGATGTTTGAGGGAACATAAGCTAATATTTTTTAAGATTCAAATAAAAATGCAGCTGCCTATATTCAAAGGTGATCTGTAGGCAACAAGAAAACGGATCGACACAGGCAGAAAGAAAACAGATCCACATATCCACCTCAGGTTTAACTGGCATCTTGATAATAATGTTAAGGGTGTCCTCAAGATAGCCAACACGGGCAAGTATGTCAAGCATGCACAAATAATGAACAACTGTAGGTATAATGCAGTAAGGGTTACCTATGTCATTGAAGTGTGTACAACTCACATGCACTAAACCTCAAGAAAAGTTTATAGTTTTAGAACATGTTCCAAAACAGTTCATTAATTCAAATTTTTTCAGAGCAGCCTTACAAAATCGATTCTGTGAATATCCCATAAACAATGCATTCCCTGAAAAGAAATATCTTCGAAGCATTTTGCCAAATAGTTTACGTGCCTTGTTTATGCTTCCACATTTTCCATATATGTCTATTAGAGCATTTTATTAAGATCTGGTAGATGGCCATACATCTATAAAAATCCCTTTGTCCTTTTTGGTTCAATGGATGCCCTTATCCTGTTCTAGAGCTCTGATATTGGCACAGGCAGGAGGATGCTGGCAAAGGTCGCAGAGTCTGGCTTTACCCCTGCCAAGTGCATTTGCTTGAATTTTCTGCAGCCTTTTTCGACTAATCCCTTTTGAATTAATCCTGCAATCATGGCATTCCCTGAGACCACATTCTTTTGACGCATCCTGTCAAATAGTTCAGTGTCTGTCCGTGCTTCCACATTTTGCATACATGTCTACCCAAGTATTTCTAAATAGTCTGCTATGCTTTGATGGACGTCCAACGCATTTTTCAACGCTTCCATTTTCGCACAGGCCAATAGCGCGCTAACAAAAGAAAAATGACTGATTCAAAACCAATTTCTCTATTTGTTGATAAGATTTGATTGCATGGGCGGCCACAATTTGAATTTGAACAACGAATAGAATTGGTGAGATTAAATGCTTGAGGGTATCCACCTGCCACCACGTGGGAACAATTTGAATTGAAACATTTAATTATGACTATCCTTTAAATGGAAACTAACAGCCGAAGGAACGGGCTCACACCAGTCACCTAAGTAGTCAAAGCTTAGAGTGTGTTGGTTAAGCTGCCTGTGTCGGATTGTTGTGCCCTAAAAGAAATGATGGATGGGAGGAGAAACTCTAACAAGAGTTAGGGGAAGAGCACCAGTTACCTTTCATTTTTCAATAACTGTTTATTCCTTGCACACCCAACCTCCTACTTACTATTTAAAAAATCAAACAAATAAGAAATATAGCTAAAAGTCCATTAATAAATTTCTTATGTACCAATAGTTGTTTAGTTTTTATCTTTTTTGGACCATAATTGACCCATTTGTGCATTTTTATTGGTACCCATAGCACATGACTACTGAGGCATTTGTGCATAAGTATTGGCGATTTTAAGTGCTCGGTTTTTGGGACATCTTTAAGCAAGTATAGGGCGACATTTTTAAACATATACTTTTTGACTCTTGCGCACATAACGGATCCCACAACAAGCATCATTACTATTCAAAAGCTAAAACAATAGCTATAAGTAGATGAGTCGCATGTGGAGACAACAAAAAAAGGGTCAAAATTCGATGTACCATTTAGAATCTGTGGGTGTGTGAAGTTAGCTATAACGATTATTGGTATGCTTCCCCTATGAGGAATTCGGGTTCGGTCTATTAATAAATAGTCAAATACGTACTGAATTTGGTGCACGCTTTAGATAGGAGTTTTGCTGAAGAATTTATTGTGGAAAGGTGAAGAAGCATGGCATGAATCATGTGAATGGCATATGTCTACAAAAGACAATTTGAGGGGTTTGTGCCGACAGGTCATAGGGATTATTAATCTATTACTATTAACAAGCCATTAGATGTGTTGCTCTAGGGTTTTTTATGGTTCTTTTGTTCAGTCTAGGGAATTTGTGGGCTAAGGATGTCATCATTTTTAAAGCAAGATTTAGCCTGACGATTGTCAGTTGGAGTTGGTGGTGTGTTGGGGACTAGTGTCACTATGTGAGTTTTACAATAGAGGGATTTTCTTCCTTTGTGCTTGCTTCTATGATGGTGTATTTTTTGGAGGGCATTGTCTCCTTGGATCTATGCATATGCCTCTTTCTCCCATTCCCCTTGTGGGGCCCTGTTGAGGTGATGTCCATTGAGGTGGTGTCAATATTTAGAATGTTATAAAAAAATACACTTAGATAATCCATGATGTTTTCTAGATCATTCATCTCACCTTCATTAGCGTAACAATGTGAGAAAATCACCACAATTAACATAATCCAATAGCTAAGTAATATTTTAAATACTTAATCTCCACCATCTACACTTCTTTTCTAATTGGTTTTTTAAATAATTTTTCAACATTGACTAAATTTAATACCTTTGTAATCATCACCTATTTATCCCCCACCATATTATGAAAAATATGGTATTGAGCACTGATTTCCTTTTCCTACATGTGGAATGTAATGTTCTTTCCCAAACACCTAAAACTCAACAATATTATAATCAAACATCATCAAAAGTTGTCAGAAGAAAACATCTAAGGTTGAGAGATCAATAGTGTGGTACCCTTTTGTAAATAAAAAAGTGGTAATTATCAATGGACCTTTGGTCTACTGGTGAAATTGAATGGCTCCAAATGATCCCACCAGGGATCAAATCTTGTTGAGTGCAAGGCTCAAACATCATAAGGGATGAGGTCAAGACTGTGCGTCGAGCAAATTTGACATAATGGATACCCCTTAGTTCTTGGCTCTTAGCCGAAGAAGTTTTAGCCTATAAGGGATCCTACAAAAGGGTACACAACTCCTAGCAAGGTTAAAATCCTATGAAGGACACAATTCTATACAAGAAAGGATATCTTAATAAAAGATACAACTCAATAAACTAAAAGTCAATCCTTAGAAAAGAAAGGGAAAAGATGATAAACTATTCTTGCACCCTAAGCATAGAGAAGAATTCCAAGGCTATTATGTCACAAGCCAAGTATGTTTGCATGTTTGTTGGTTAACAAATTTGTCACCTAACTCTATATTCTCACACCCATAGAGATGACAAATGTAACCATAGTTGAACCGGCATAACAAATTACCAACTGATTGATTCGAGCTACTTATTTTACAAGGTGGCAGCTACCTTCATATGATTTTCAACGAATAAATAAATAACTTGAATTATTTTAACCAGAAAGCAAATAAGGCAAGAGCTTTTAACAAGAAAGCTTTGTAAAGGCATTCAAAAGAAAACTAACTACTTTTTTAATTTTCAAATAAAGAGTCACTATGAAACACCATTCACAGATAATATTTCAAAGAAACTGAAATTTCAAAACCATCTACCACTTAAATATAAATTCACCAGCTAATATCCATTTCAAAGAATAGAAAAAGAATCCACACACAATAATTCAAAGATTATGAGTATATCAAAGCCACCGGAAGTTCATCTATGTTAAAATAGTAGATAACCACATGCATAAAGTTTTTGTTCTAATGAGAAAAACAAAGTTTGCCCAAAATATCCTAATAAGAAAGAAAGTCTAGATATTTAAAATATGAAAGATAATGGCTTCTTGAAGAAGACCGTTACTTTAAAATAAGTTTTTAGACCCCCTCGCTAATGATCAAGAAAGTAATTAGAAACATTAACAAGAAACCGCCACCGCTTATTCATCTCTTGGTTCATCATTATGAACAATCCCCACCCCCTGCTCAACATATGCCACTTCTTGAACTTTAATCCTTTGTCTGTATTCGTGGTACCTATTCATAATCAACTCCATATTCGAGTCTTTTGTTATAGTGGTGATCTACATCCTTTTTTTCCACTTTTCCATCAAACTGTTAGCAGTGTCTATGTTCTTGTGTATCTCATCCATCTCAGATTCAAAGGTAGAAGTATGTATTTGTAGGTGACCCAATGCTTTTAAAGGTTCCAAATATACGCTTTGAGGATCCCTAACATTCTTTCGATAACTGTCTTTAAATTGGCACATCATTTCACTAAGTTCCAGCATATTCTCTTCAAAGATGTCCTTAAGGTCAACATCTAGAGCATAGAGGTTCTCCTTTATTTTCAGCAGGTCATTCAAATAATGCTTCAAAGCATTGTCAATGTCATCAATATAGTCATGATAGATCTTCTCCTCCCAATCCAATGCATCATGCCAAATAAGATCTATCTCTTTAGGATGCCTTACTATTTTCTCAGTAGTTAATGTGGCATGGCTCAGTGACACAAGCTCTGTGACTTCCTTTGAAAGCACAAAAGTACTCCTATGTTCTCTTCTAGCTTGTTGCAGCTCTGCTAATAGCTCTTTCCTCTTATCCCAAATATTTACATACAATATTCTGAACTTACTAATGTATAACTAACACCAATCCTGTACATCTCATCAATCCAATTAGTGACAACTTTGGCATACCCCAAGTTATCTTTAACTTTCCTCATAGTATTTGGAACAATTGCTTGAATTTTTGAAGTTGAGCACTCTCCAGTGGTAGGATTCAGGATGGATGAAATGAAATCCTTCAAGGATTGCACTTAGGATTGGAGCTCTAGATTCTTCTTCTTTTGTTCCTGATCTCTTTTGATCAATACATGGATGAAGAAGTCAACATGATATACATCCCCTTCTACAGTAAATAGTCCCATGTCCACATGGCTGATCTTTTAATCCTTGTCAGTTACTTTACTTGCATTGACATTCCCAATAGGATAAACAATTTCTAAAATATGATGGCCAAATACAGAATCAAAAACAATATGATACATTTGTTTAGTCTTCTTAGGCTTATGAGAAATTTGAAGCAACAGTGTAACTGTGTCTATTTCAGTGGAGACAAGAGTGGAAATTATTCTCTTCTTTTCAACCTCTATTTTTAACAAAGTTGGAGTGGTCATTTCATATTTTGATACTTTATTCACAGTGTTGGGGATACTTTGTATAGGAGAGGAAGGAATTTCAAGAAAAGCAAAAAAAGACTGGTCATCAATTATTTGTTGATAAATACCCTTTGAATCAAAGAGGGGCAATTTTCCTTTCAATGGTGTAGCCTGCTCATTCTGTTCACAAGTGGACTTCAGCTTGGCAGAGGTTTCTTCAGGATTTTCTCCATCACCTCCTAATTGAGAGATTTTTCTTAGTGGCCTTTCCATAGATTTAAGTACAAATGTTTGAATGAGGGAAGAGGAAATTGTTCCATGCACTTTGCAAGATGAGGACTTCTGGCTCTTAGAGGAGTTGACTTGTTGTTTCCACTTTCCATTAAGCCAATCAAAGGTTCTCTTGAATACTAGAGCAGTACGTCCCATTAGGTCTAAGACCTCTTCTTTAGACCAATCAATTTCCAAAGGAACTGTATTAGTAGTAGTATAGTACTCAGGGTCAATAATGACATCATCTTCAGTAACATCATTAGGGACATTGAAAGAAATTCCAAGAGTGTAAATCTATTGTAGGGAAAGTCTCATATAACTCTCTTGAATACTTTTGCATCATCCAAACAATCCTCCCAGAAATCTTCTATTTAAGAACAATGCAAGTAACCCTTGGCTCCATACAAATTATGTATCACACACCCTTTGCTATCAAAATTGCTTTTGGTTGACAGGGGTGAAAAATGAAATTCCTCCAGAAGCGTTCCTGCTATTTTGGAAGCAACATTAGATCTACAACAAAAGAAATTGGTAGACAATGGAAAAGAATAGCTTTTCTTTCCCATGTTCAGGCTTTATATTTACCATAGACATTTAGTGGCAGACTTTTAAAAATACAATAAAATCAGAGGGAAAACGAGGTAATTCAGTGGTTCTTTCTCAAAACCCCCAACTCTAAGATATGAGAATCAGTCAAATTGGGTATAGAAACTTCCAAATTCCATCACAGGGTTGGCAGTCATGGGAAAGCTGAAGACCAGAGTTTCCTCCTAACTTCCAGACTAAGCTCATTGAGAACACATCATTGACATGGGAAAAATAATGCATACCCTTCCACATAGTAAGCTGAGAATTTTTTTGATAAACAAGTGAAAAAGTAGGAGGAGGGTGATGTAGCTCTAGACCTAACCAAACAAACTCTTGACTAGCTAATATGTAAACAAGGTATGAGCATATATGGAAGAGCAGGGGCTGACGAAAATTCTACAATTTCTCATTCAAGTGAAAAATGATAATGGAGGCCCAATTAATGAAACTTTCGGGAGCACAAATAATAAGAATGAAATGGCACATCGAGAATTAGAAAAATTCAATGGAATTACTACCCACAACACGGTGCAACAAAACTATGATGTCTGCATGATTTCTACAACTTTATCTTTGAATTGCATTCTTTTGAGTTTAGTGGGCGATTGGGACTTACCTCCTTTTTCTGACTTCAAGCAAGTTCTATCTATATAATTCATGCAAAAGTCTCCATATGCACATAAATACTCCTCATTGATTATATTCAACATATTCTCAGAAGTTTCTTTCTAAGGGAGGTACAAAGTGCAAGAAATGCTCTTTGGGTTAATTCGTGCTATGACCCTACCTCCTTCTGCCTGAATTTATTGGGTCTCAGGATTGTATCTCTCAGAGAAAGCAACAACTAAATCAATGCAAGGGATAGCAAATGGGAAATTGGCTATGGAGGCCAAACCACATTACACAATTTTCTCCCGCAGTGGAGTTCTTCCTCCCACTTCTAGCTCTTGCAGAAAGGTTTCAAAATTTAACGGCTCTATTACTATGTCTTGCATGCCATTCCAATGATTTTGTATTGTATTCTGCATGAGCGTGAGCTATATGACACACTTTAGAGAATTTTGGAAGATAAAGACTAGTTTGAAAATCATCCGCCACCTTGTTTGCGTACTTAAATGATGTGACATGTCTTAAATGCCACATTTACTTCACCTTTTTAAATGTTTTTTTAATAATTTCTTCTTGTTCCTGCTAACAAAGCAAAGAATGTCAGTTCGTATAAACCCTGACACAAAGGAGGCACCTCGAAACCTAGGAATGACTTGACAAGTCACTTGATCGAGGAAAACACGAACTTACGAACCTATGTTTGGGGTTTGGGAACTTTCAACAACTCACGATCGAGCGACCAAATATAGGATGGAAGACATTGGGTGGTCGGGGAATTTTAGAACTTTCTAACTCTGCGACTGACTTAGCAAATGGATGCAACACACGATACGACTTTGGGAAATTAGCAAGTCTGCGACTAAAGGGGAAACGACTCCAAAAATTTAAATAGGGGTAACAATGTTAAATTTTACCACCATGAATGACAAAGAGCTTCCAAAAGGTAAGCTACAAGTGTGACATAGTGAGGAAAAAGATGACAGATGAAAGGAATGCTAATGTGTTACTTTCAAATTTATATTCAAAAAAAACATGAGATTAAGCCCAATAGGAATAAGAGACCTATCATTTAAATCTTGAAGAAATTTTATAAAAATTTTACAATCACAAAAAAAATGATAAAAATTGTTGTGAAAACCAAAAAATGTACTACCATAATTTTTCTAAGAATTATTTGTAAATTTTATGAAAGGAAAAGTAAATTTTTATCATTTTTAAGTCTCCACAAGACTCTTTTTTCTAGGTCTACGTAATATCAATATAGGTAGGATGTGCCTCTTGTAGGATAGGAGGACTATGTTATAGTATAATAATTGATAAGGAAGTGGGAGGACTTCCTAGATCTTTTCTAGTAAATTTAAAAGGAGATTCTATAGGGACTTGGACTCCTTGTTCTATCTTTTCATGACCTTGTCCACTATAGCTTTTTTAAAAGATCATGTCATAGCCAACCTCATTATGTGTTTGAAATTATGAAGAGGAAGGACTTTCATTATAGATCTCATTAAAATTTGTTGTGTAAGTGCTATATGAACGTCCAACAAGAAAAATAGATGGAGGGGGAAGGATCTTTGTAGGGAGATTCTTATTTCTATCATCATTCATATCCACTTTGTTAGGTTGGGAACAAGTGTTCTCATAATCTAAAGTTTCATCTTCACTTGATGTTATGTTAGGAGCTATATCATTTGTAAAATACATAAAATTATCTCGTCTCAAAATATGTTGGTGGCTAAGATAGTCTTACGAAGGATAAGGAGGATCTAGAGTGAAATACGTATAAATATTAGCATTCTTACATTTTCTCTCTTGCACCAAAGTACTTTTGTGAGAAGATGATTCATCATTACTCTTCAATGTTACATCTCCATTGGAGAGATCATTGATAGGGGCATTAACTCTTTCCTCCCGAATAAAAGATTCTCTAGGAGAGTAAAAGTATGATTCATTTGAAATATCATCTCTAGGAGGATTATCAAAGGTTGTACTTGAAATATCTACTAAAGCTTTATTAAATCCAAATGCTCCATAACTTTCTTTAAAAATATCATAATATAACACAATAAAACACTTATGAAAGATATGAGAAATGACTTAAATGTATGAAAAATCTTTAAAACCCTCATAATGCAATATGCTAAAGTGTTATGAGTGAATGCAAGAAACATGAAGTGAAAGAGGCAACTATCAAACATATGATTTTGGAAAATATCGCTAATAAATAATGTATTCACATGTGAAATAATAAACTGAAATCAAATTTTGTAAATTCCAATGAAAATTCACTTTTAAAAACACTCAATAAAAATATTTAAAATGTTAGAAGCATCAGGTTCACCAAAATGTTTAAGGATATAAATGGTGGTTCACTAATAAAATTATATAGACTAGGAATAAAACCCATTCTCAAATAGATTATAGTAAGTTGAATAAGACTCATTAGAGTTAGCCTCAAAACCTATGAAAAATGGTTGAGCACAAATTGGGTTCTTTACTCTCCTTGTTTGAGTTGAAATTGAATCAATAATATAAAGGGTATGAATTAAGGCTAATGATGTATAATTAATAATGATTAACATTAATAACTAGATTCAGAATAGATATGGAGGCATTAAGTACAAATCTAGATATGGAAAGAAGAGAGGAACTTTTAGGTGAAATCTGATCTCAAAAAGGTTGGAAAATGGGGTTAGGTGACCTAATGTCAAGGTTATAAGATGCAAATATGAGAAACAATTTTAGTATTAGGATGTTGCTCTGAGTATCTCCCTAATATTCCATTAAAAAAAGTGTCAGATAATGGGGCTAGGCAACCTTGTCCTCACCTTTTTGCTTCTTCAAAATTTGGTTCTATGTGTCTCATTATACACTTTCCAGATCTATATTTTCTCTCTTTGAAATCTATCACCTGAACATTTAAGAGAGGAAAAATGGTGTTGGTTTGATTAGGTTTTGCATAAGTCAAATCCTAGGTTTGAAATTAACCCATAATTAAAAAGATATCAATGAAGGGAAAGTTTTAATGTAATATGCAAGAGTGTATGTCAATCTTGATTTTGTTGATGGTGAATGATGATGCAATTCTTTTTGAATAAGATCCAAAAATGTTGATACAATAACATGACATGACAAGACATAAAAGAATCAACCATACAAACATTCTTGCATGAGCAATGCTACAAATTTCTACTCTATAATGCTTATAACTAAAGCCCGATGCTTCCTCTTGAATGATGTAGGATATTATAAGATAAACTAACATGTGTGGTATTCTTATGGATGTGGATGCTTAGGATGAAAATGAATGAGGACATATGGTGTAGTCATGGTAGGAAGGTCCGCAAAGAGAACGATTAGACCGTGCAACCAAAGTACACACAATGGAAACAAGACAATGTGATGGAGGCAATGTAGAATAGGCTTTATTATATCATGAAAATCAATTACAATCTACCAGTAATATGTGAGCTTACAGGATTCAACTCCTAGGCATGATAACATACATGTTCAAATACAGTATCGGTCAACTCCAGACCTCCTAACCTTAAGATCTACCTTCTATGTTTTAATGAATGATTTATAATGCTCAATTAGGTTGATTTATATGATAAAGAATGATCTATGTCAGCCGAAGATGAATCAAATGATAATGAACAAGATGAAACGTGTAAAATAACTATGTCAGCCTCCTCTAAAGAGATCCTTCTAGAAAATCCATAGAATGAAGTGTGGACCTAAGGAAAGGTCTGCCCCACTCCAAGGAATGTTAGGAACAATGAACTCAAGATCCGCAAGCTATGGAAAGGATCCACAAGATTTACCAATAATAAAATAGGTCCAACCGATTCTAGTGTTCGAATCCAAAAAACAGTCTCAGATTTTGGAAGTGATCACTTTCCATAAATAAATCCAAATGTCGCGTAGATAGGATAAGATAGATGAATATATCCAGAAAAAAAACCAGCTCAACAAGATCTAGTGAGCAAATGTAAGAAAATACAGAAAGAAATGCTGAAACTATAAAACATGAAGCAAATTGAAAGAAAATGTTTTTTTGGTTGATGCAAGATTGCCAAGAACCTCGTGCATTAGACATTGAAGTCTGTTGAAAAAGTGAGTCCCTCACTTTGTTGTCGTTGGAGGAAACCAAGATGGTCTACCTTTGTCTGAGAAATCCATAATGAATCTTGAACTGGTATGTCCTTCCACTTCACAAAGTACTCTCTGCGCTCATTGCTCTAGATGTTATGTCCAATCCTACTATCCAAAATGTATTTGATGTGATTCAGTTCCTTTTGGGGTATCTTCTTCTACAAATCTATAACACCGTCCTCATTGAATTTTGTATCATGGTACTGATGTAGATCTACAATGTTGAATATAAGTGAAATACCCAAACTATCTAGTAACTCTATTTCATATACATTTTTGGAATTGAATTTCTTCAAGATCTTGCAATTTCCAAACTTCTCATCTTCAACTTGTTATAGGTTCAAACCAAAAAAATTTCTTTTCTCAAATACACCATCACTTCATCACTAACTTCAAATTCCTTATGTCTCCTCTTCTCATCTGCTTTATCCTTATACTTACTATTCATGTCCTCCAAATGCTTATTAACTTGGGTATGCACCATCTTCATATGTTCTACAGATATTTCTGCTTTGCACTTCTCTTATCTTCACTTCTGATATCTCTCAACTCTTACATCCCTCTATGGTGTGCTTTGATAACAATCTCAAAATGTGTTCTTCCAGTGGTCCCACTCACTGAATTATTGTAGGAAAACTCTTCTCTTGCAAGAATCAAATCCCAACTTCCAGTCTTCTCTCCAAGTAAGAATCTCAACAAGTTTACCAAACTCCTCTATCTCCATCAGTCTGTTGGTGAGAAGTAGAGCTGAATTTCAAATCTATCTCCATCATCTTCCAAAGTGTCTTCCAAAAGTATCCAACAAACTTAGTGTCTCTATTTTAAACTATGCTCTTAGTTAATCCATGTAATTTCACCACCTCCTTGAAAAATAAGTCAACTACATGCACTGCATCTGTTGTCTTCTTACAAGATATGAAATGTGTCATCTTTGAGAATCTATCCACTACCACCAGTATAGAATTATTTCCTATCTTTGTGTTAGGAAATCCAAGTATGAAATCCATGCTGGTGTCCTCCCAAGGTTTGTTCAAAACTGTCAAAGGCTTATACAATCCAACATTCTGACTACTACATTTTGCAAGTTGACAAATTCTACAGCTCTGCATAAATTTCCTAGCATCCTTATGAATCTGAGGCCAAAAGTAATGTTCACTCACCAATACCACTATTTTATCAACACCAAAATGTCTGGCTAATCCTCCACTATGCTTCTCCTTGACTAGACTCTCTTTCATAGAACTCCTAGGTATAGACAACTAAACTCCTCTAAACATCTCATCCTAAATGAAATAATCCAACCACTTGTTTTTGTCCATCATAATCATTTACTTCCATGCTTACCAAGGTTCTGCAAATTCTGGGTCATCATCATACAAGTTCTTCAATTCCTCAAAACCTAACACTGTCATTCTCATCTCTATTAGTAGATTCCTTCTTCTACTCAATGCATCAAAAATTTTATTTGACTTTCCACTTCTATGCTTCAACACAAAGGTATAACTCTACAAGAACTAATCCCATCTCATATGTCTCTGGTTCAACGTACTTTGATTGTTCAAATATTGCTTGAATTATGGCATAAAACTCTTGATCATTCACAAAATATCTCCTCCTTGCATCATTTAATTTCTCACTAAAATAAGCTACTACTCTTCCTTCCTGACTTAACATTGCTCCAATCACTTTTCCACTTGCATCATAGTCCGCTTGAAATACTTTGCTAAAAATATAGTAAAGCCAACACAGGCTGCTCAATCACCTTCTTCTTGAACAATTCAAAACTCCTATTTTCTCTGGTGGTACTTGAAATCCTTCCTATCTCCTCTCATTTCTTTTGTCATAGGGCCACAAACTAAACTGGAATTTCTGATAAACTTCTGGTAGAAACTAGCCAATCCATGAAATGATCTTACCTCTCCAATAATTTCTGGTGTAGGCCATTCAACAATTGCTCTTATCTTCTTAGGGTCCATCTTCAATCCATTTGCAAATACCACAAATCCCAAATAGACCAATTTTTCCTTCATGAAGCTGCACTTCTTAATATTTATCAACAACTTTTCTTCTCTCAACCTCTGCAAAACTTATATCAGATGCAACATATGTTCGTCCTTGTTCTTACTGAAAAATCAAAATGTTATCCAAAAACACAATAACAAACTTACCCAAGAATTTATTCACTACCTCATTCATCAACCACATGAAAGTACTCGGTCCATTAGTCAATCGAAAAGGAATCAGCAACCATTCATACAGTCCTTCATTTGTCTTGAATGTTGTCTTCTAGTCATCTCCTTCTCCGATTCCGATCTGATGGTATCCACTCTTCAAATCTATCTTTGTCTAATATTTGTCTCCACTAAAACAGTCCATTATGTCATCCATCCTAGTTAGAGGAAATTAGTACTTCACTATGATCTTGTTTATTGCTTTGGAATCAATACACATCCTTCATTCTCCATTCTTCTTAGGTGCTAACACTGTTGGCACTGAACAAGGACTCAAACATTCTCTTACCAAACCTTTCCTCAATAATTCTTGCACTTGTCTATTCAACTTCTCATTCTTTACTGAGGTCATCCAGTCTGTTGCTTTATTAGGCAAACTAGCTCTAGGAATCAGGTCCATGCAATTAATGATGTTTTAAAAATATTATCTGAAATGATATCTCCATACTCTGTTAGCAACTCCTTTATCTCCTTTGGTTGTTCTCCATACTTCAGATTCTCAGTCTTCTTAGGAACTATGGAAAAACATACATTCTCATGTCTCATCCCATCTAGGAATTTCCTTCCATCTGTAGACCAAACAAATCCTAGCACTAGTATAGACTTCGCTCTTCAGAGGTTCCTCCAAGGGTAATAAGTTTCGCTTCATACCATTTGCAACAATAGTGTATATGTTTTTCCTCCCATCATGTATTGTTTTTCTATCATACTACCAAGGTCTTCCCAACAAAATATGATAAATATCCATAGGCATAATATCACAAAAAACTTCATCTTGATAAGCTCCAATTTTCAATTTTACCAAATACGGTCCACTTACTAGTATCTTATGATCATCCCGAGTCCATGCTATCTGATAAGGCTTAGGGTACTTCAATCTTTCCAAATTCAACTTATTCACCATCTTCTCTAAATCAAGATTATCTAAACTACCACTACCAATTATGACTTCACAACACTTATTGGATACCTTACATCTAGTTTTGAAAATGTTCCTCCTCTACAAGGGCTCTTCATCATCTTTGGTATGACACAATGCTCTCCTCATCACCAAGAGCTCTCCATCTTCCAATTTATTAGCTAATTCAGTATGGTCTTCTTCTATCAATGTTGTTCTTCTAGTCTTCTTTTCCTTCCTACATTCAAAAGCATGATGTCCTTCTCCTCCACATTTAAAGAAGGTTCCTCTAAACACTCTCTTATCTTGTCTTTTGTCTACTTTTCCATAACCCTCACCATTAGGTTCTCTCCTCTGGTAAAAATTTCTATCATCCTTTCGGTACGAACTACCATCTTTGCTAACTTCCTTGTCCTTGTTTTGATCTACATAGGGTTCTCTTCCTTTAGAATAAATTCTTCCTCCTTGAAATCTTCCTACAAAAAACCTTCCACTTCTACCTCTTTGTCTCTACTCATGTCTTTTGTTCAACTTCTCCTCTACTTTCAGGGCATATTGATAAGCTTCTTCAACAATTTGCAACTTGATTAAACTAAGTTCACCTTGTATAGACATCTGCATCCCATTCAAATACCTAGCAACTTGTTCAATCTCATTATCAATATCTCTAGATCTGATAGTAAACTTGCAGAATGCTTCAATATATTCCTTCACACTAGATTCTTTTGGCTTCAACTTATACAACTTTCAAAATAGATTCACTTGATAATCAGTTGGTATAAACTTTGATTTCAACTTGTTAACCATCCGCTCCGAAGATTTGATCTTCTCTTTACCTCTTCTCTATTTGTCAACCTCCAAATGTTCCCACCAAAGGGATGTATGTCCTTCTAACTTTATGAAAGCATATCTCACCTTCTTATCTTTTTTGGTTCCTTTAAAATCAAAATACTTTTCCATTTATGTGATCCAATATAACAATTCATCTAAATCCAACTTTCCATCATAGTTCGGTGGGGTAAAATGTGGTCTAGTATTCACTCTTGACAATGCTCTTATAAATCTCTCTTCATCCTGATTGTTCACTAGTGGATTTTCTCCTTGTTCTCCAACTACTTATTCCTCCTCATCTTTACTTACATCTTCAATATGTTGACCACTTTTTGGGGCCGTTACAACAACTTCTATCTGGGATGCAATTCCTCTCAACATTTCTATTACAACAGGGTCTGCATTTCTATGCACTCCACCACCTCTAACATTTCCTCTTTGCATCATCTTCATGCCAGTCATTTGTAGCTACAAGCCAGATCTTGAATCTACCACCCTACAACAAAATCTTAAAAGGCAAAACAATCTCTGAAATTAAATCTCACCCTAATACCACTTGGTGTAGTCATGATAAGAAGGTCCTCAAAGAGAACAATCTAGACCATCCAACAAGAGTAAACACATTGAAAACAAGACAATGTAGTGGAGGCAATGAAAAATAGACTTTATTATATCATGAAAATTTATTATAATCTGCCCACATGCGAGCTTACAAGATTCGGCTCACGGGCCTGAAAACATACATGGTCAAATATGGTATCACTCAACTCTTGGACCTCCTAACCTCAAGATCTATCTTCTATGTTATAAATAATGATTTCTAATGCTCAATTACATTGATTTATATGATCAAGAATGATCCGCGTTCGCCCAAGTTAAATCAAATGTCGATGAACAAGATGAAATGTGTAAAACAACTAGGTTAACCTCCACCAAAGAGATCCTTCTAGAAAATCCATGGAATGAAGTGCAGATGTAAGGGAAGGTTGGCCACACACCAAGAAACATTGGAAATAGTGAATTGAAGCTCCACAAGCTATGGAAAGGATTTACAAGATTCGCTAATAGAAAAATAGGTCCAAGTAGTTTCGGTGTTCTAAGCCAAAAAACTATCTTAGATTCTAGAAGCGATAACTTGTTGGAAATAGATCCAAATGTCTCGCAGACATAGGATAAGGTAGATGAACATGTCCACAAACAAAATCCAACTTTGCAAGATCTAGTGAGAAAATGCAAGAAAACACAGAGAGAAATGTTGAAACTGCAAAACATGAGGCAAACTGAAAGAAAATGTTCTTTTTGGTTGATGTAAGACTGCCAAGAACTAGTGATGCTCTTGCATCAAGATATGCTCTTATATAGGGTTACCAAGGTATTTTATATATTGGTCCACCCTTGAGTTGTCGTATTATAATATTAGATTAGGAATCAACTGACGGGAACTAATACACAAACATATTTGAAAATAAGCCCATTATAGGGGGGAAGGGTTGTCTAGTACCCTAGTCCACTAGGACAAGGGCACCTAACTCCCTTGTCCACATAGAAATGGGTTAAATAAAAGTATCTCATGTGTACATAGACTCAAGATAGATACCCAAATCACCATATGACTAGATGACATCAATTTTATAGTACAAAGGCCAAAACTAGACTTGAAAAAGAGCTAGGAGGAGGCACACTAAGGTAAGAGCACAAAAAGGAGTATAAAATCGTAAGAGGTTACAAATTATAATTTACGATATTGCACAAACATTAAAATATCTATCAAAACAATTAGATTCAAACATATACTAATATATGAAAATTCAAATAAGATATTTTATATTAATTTTTTAATATATTAAAATTTAAAAAATCTACGTTTAAATTTTTTATTAGAATAAATGATAATTACATTGAATATTGATTTAAGAGGTTTCACATTACCTTCATAAGCATATTATATAATAAGAAACATATTTTTTTAATTGAATTGGGGATTCAAAAAGTTTCAAATTTCAAAGAGGACTAAAAGCACTTAAATATACCTCTCATGTTATTGAACTTTGGGATGAAAGAAAAGCAAAAACCTTATTGATTAAATCTATGAAACTATTTTGAATTGAATATTGGTTCTTCACAACATCTCTCTAATTGGGCTTCAAGGTCATGTACTAATCCACACATACCCTTGTAGTATCATAAATTATAACCCTTTACAATTTTACACTCCTTTTTGTGCCCTTGTCTTAGTGTGTCTCATCCTAACTCTTTTCAAAGCATATTTCTGGCTTTGCACTATAAAACTGATGTCATATGATCATATAGCATGATATGGGTTTCTGTCTTGAGTTTGTGCACACCCATGGCACCTTTGTTTGACCCTTTTTTGGGCGGACTAGGGAACTAGGCATCACAGTTACCCTAGTTTGGGCCCATTTTTAAATGTCGATGTATTGGTTCTCGGCCATTGATTATTAATCTTGATATTTTAATGATTGTTGAAGGTCAATTTAATTTATGAAATGCCTTGGGAACCCTATATAAGAACATATCTTTTAATTCATTTTTACATTATCATAACATATTAGGGAGACATCGTTTCATCCTACCATATCCTACATTATTCAAGAGAAAATATCCTTCACATGTGAGCAATACAGAGCAACAACTTGCAACAATCTTTATGCAAGCATGTTTTCATGATTGATTCTTTTATGTATTTTCATGAGATGTTATTGCATCACAATTTGAGGGTCTTAATCAAAAAGCATTGCATCATCATTCATCGTCTATCTTAAGGGTTAATTATGTAAAGACCTATAAATTTCATCAATTGTTTTTTCTTATTCAAAATCTGCAGGTCTTATTTAAAGAGTAATGATGAGTCATTTAACTCAACTAATGATAATTATGAAGATATTCTATCCTTTTTATTTAACTAAAAGCAAAAAATAGTAAAAATTAATAATATTGTATAATAATTTAATTTTTAACTATTTCACTTAAATGATATAATATTATTTTAAAAAATTATAATAAATATTTTTTAAATATAAGTTTAGTAATTTACTTTAGTTACGTTGAAAAAAGATATTCTTATAACACTATACTATTTAATATTTTTTTAAATTATTTTTTTAGAAAGACATCTTTATAATATAATCATTATGTTTTTTTAATAAAATATAATTTTTAAATATTGATAAAATGTTTATAATTTATAAAATAAAAATAAATACCAGATTAAATAGAAAAGAGGGAGACTTTTTATTGACGATACTAATGATCTCCTTTTAAACCTGGCAGTTCTTGAACGTGTAGAGAAAATGCCGGAAGGAGGCCGAGATCAACCAACACTCCATGATAGCCTAGGTATGAGTTTCTCTTATATAAGAAAAATGCATGTATACACTATTGCCTAAGGGCCGAGTCTAAAGAAGAGCCGTCGCTGAATGTTTGTGTGCAATCAATGTTGATTCTCTTGGCCGATAGGAGAATGGTCTTTTGGGCCGTATTAACGTATAAACATTTTCTAGAAACTTACACACCTTGTCGTTTAATGTGATTTGCAATGGACCAGGAAGAAGGGCTTTTGCAGAAGGACTGGCTGCCCTTTTTTTAAACCCATATGTTAAATCTCCTGTTACTGTCGGCATCTCGGGTGACTGGGGAATGGGCAAGTCCAGCTTAATGTTGCAGGTACCGTCTAACTCCTCTCTTCAAAGTCATTTTACATGTTTCTCCATGATGCAATGTTGATGAATATCCGGAATCATTGACAATTTTTACACAATGACAGACGGAAATGATTTTACTACAAGCTGCAGCTCAGCTAGCGTTCCCAGATATTCTACCAGTTGAGGATTTTCCGGGATCCAAGCAGTACTAGCCAACTCAAAAAGGTCGAAAAAAATACAAGAAAGTTAAGAATGGAGTGAAAGATTTATTGGCAGCCTCTGAAACAGCTGATGTAAGTATCAGTATAAAGCATTACGAAAAATCGACTCTAGTGAAAGTGCGATTATTGAGCTTTAAGCATCATGAATCCCCTAACAGTTCATCCCCTGTGAATCAGATTAATGATCCACTGGTATATTTTCTCGACAACTATCAAGAGAAATACTCTCAAGTTTATAAATCATTAGCCCTTATGGACCGCGGTGAGATGGTGAGTTTTTTCCCTAAATATTGTAGCTTTCTGGGTTTTCCAAGTACTCTACTAATTTGTGGCCACATTGTTTGCTATGTCTCAGTTTCGTTTGAAGGATAAAACATCAGATTCAAGTAGCAGCTTGGGCAAGATTCCTACTATTCTCACTGTTCGCTATAACGCATGGCATTATCAAAATAAGTTAGAAGCGATGGCAGGCCTGGCTGTTACAATCACAAAAGCGATGGAAGAAACAATGACCAAATCTAAGAGAATCAGGTCTTGCTGGAGATACACATGGAAAGAAAGAGGAAGCGAAATACGTTTCCAATTTCTTTTGCCATGCTTACTTGCTCTTTTTCTTTCAGGTTGGCTCACTTGGGCGGTTTGGTTGTTGCTAAGTAGATCGAAACACAGCGAACTGAAAGATTTAAAATACGGATCCATACCGGTAACTTTAGTTGTACTTTTTTGGACCGTAATGAAACAATTACATTCTTTTTTTAAACCTGTTAGTGCCCAAATTATGGGATATGTTCGCTTACCTGATCATAGCATAAATCTAGGTTATCAGCATCAAGTGATATCTGAGATCAGGTTCTTAAAATCACAAATTCGTGAAAAACCGTGTTTGTTTTGGAAATTTGTTGCTGGCAATTGGTTATGGAGACTGTGTGGGCTTTATCTTGACACTGTTGAAGGTACGCCGATTTCAAAGACACCTCCCCCTTCCAAAGATGATACCCGAATAATTGTCTTTGTTGACGATTTGGATAGGTGCGAGGACACCGTTATTTTACAGGTATTTCTCATTTGAATCAGTTTTATTTTTGATGTGTTTGATATCACGGTAAACGATGGCATACACCAGTCACATAATAAGCTTTTTTCCTAAACCGCATACGCAGGTACTCTCTGCAGTTAATTTGGTCTTAGCGGTTTGTGAGATCAACGTGGTTCTTGGAATGGGCAAAAAAATGATCGCAAGAGCAATAGCGCATAAATACCACCACCAATATCAGGGCAAGAATAATTTAAATATGGACAATCCAGTAGATTTGGCTGCGAAATAGTTAAGCAAAATAGTTCAACTGCCCTTGGCCTTACCAGATTCTGGCAACGATGAAATAATACAGTTTCTAGATCAGCTGTTGGGAGAGGAGCTCAAGGAAGGAGGGGAAGACGAAAGAAAACTGTACGAGCTGGGAGAGGAGTTCGAGGAAACAGAAGAGAGTTTGCAGCGTTTACCAGGTTCCGAAAAATTACAATCCATCCCTAAGATGACAATATCAGTTCATTTCAAATGTATTACTTTATTTAATGGAAACATTTTCTGATTGTAGCAGGTGACCAATCGAGAGATACAGAAAGCCTTGCGCAAAAAGGTTGAGAGCCTTTACCAGGTTCCCAAATTACAATCTGTGTTTGATGCAAGGTCTTTCATTTCAATTGTTTTACATAATAAAATGAAAATTTTCTGATTGATGCAGATGCTATATCCAGTGATATAGAAAATCCAAATAAAAACCTTCCCCAAATTCCTCCACAAAGAGGTTTAGAGAGCTGGCCAATAATTTCCCTATTACTCAAGTGTTTCACAGTATTGAATAGTAGGCTATGCCGATGGTGTTATTCAGGTATTGCCGTTACAAACAATTTTTCAAGAGTTTCATATCAGAACTTATTAAATATGTAATGATCATTACATGGGTTTTGATATTTCATCAGATCAGGATATAGGAAGCTCGAAACTGAAAAGCATGCCAATAAATAGCAAGTTGATACTGCCACGCTACAGCGATGAAGAGCGGAAAGCAATAGCTTTTTTGAGCACACAAACAAGCGATGGCCCACAACTTCCTCGTGAATGGAAAAGATTTCTCACATACCATTGTTTAGCGTGGAACATCCTTTTCGGACTCAAGAAAGTGAATCACTTACCAGGATGGCAGGTCCAACTTCTCGTATGGATATTTTGTTGTTGGCAATGCAAAGACAGTATCATGTTAGGGCAGAAATGTAAATGAATTGATAAAATGAAACACATTTCAATAAAATTCAAGAAGCAATTGCTGCATAATAAAGGCAGCGAACAGTTTGCACAGTTACACAAAAACTGTCGGATGGAACAAATAAGTTATAACTATACAAAAACTAATAAAATCAAACAAAACTAAAATTAACCTAAAATAACTAAGTTTTAACCTAAAGATTAATACATTAACATCTCCCCCTTAATCTGAAGGAGTTAAACCAATCATTTCACGAAATTTTTCAAACTTAACACGACCCAATGCTTTGGTAAGGATATCTGCAGGTTGGTCTGTAGTAGCACAATATTGAGGGGAGATACTGCCATCTTTCACATAGTGCCGAATAAAATGAAACTTGGTGTTGATATGTTTGGTACGATCATGAAACACTGGGTTCTTAGCCATTTTTATAGTAGATTGATTGTCAATAAAGAGTGGTGTGGAAGAAGCTTGTGATGCCTGCAAATCTGCAAGAATTCTTCGAAGCCATAAGATTTCTCTAGTTGCCTCAGATGCTGCTATATATTCTGCTTCTGCAGAAGAGAGAGCTGGGACTGGTTGTTTTTTAGATTTCCAAGAGATTACAGCAGAACCAAGAGACATTAAGTAACCAGATGTAGATTTTCCATCATCCATATCAGCTGCATAATCTGAATCTGAATAACTAAGCAAAGAAAATTTTGATATCTTGGAGTATTTAAGCCCATAGTTTTGAGTGCCCTGTAGATATCGAAGAACCCGTTTGGCTGCTAACCAATGAGTTTCTCTAGGTTGTTGCATAAATCGTGACAGAACTCCAACAGAAAAAGAAATATCAGGTCGAGTAGTTGTAGCATAAATCAAACTGCCAACTAGTTGCCTATAAGAAGTTGCATCAACCAAATCAGAGGAATCATTAGATGAAAGTTTGAGATTTTGCTCCATAGGAGTGCTGAGAGGCTTGCAATCAGCCATACCAAACTTTTTGAGAAGATCACCAATATATTTTTGTTGACTGATGAAGATAGATTGGGGGTTTTGAATCACCTCAATTCCCAAATAGTAATGAAGATGACCCAAATCAGTCATATCAAAACCTTGCTGCAATCCTTCTTTTACATTTTGAATATTAGCCTCACTAGTTCCAGTGATAAATAAATCATCCACATAAACAATAAGATAGACAATAGTACCATCAATCTGTTTAACAAAAAGAGTTGCATCATCAAATTCAAAGTGATGAAAATTCAACTGCAAGAGATGCTCAGTAAGTTTTTCATACCAGGCTCGTGGGGCTTGTTTTAAACCATACAATGATTTTATAAGCTTGCATACCTTGTCCTCTTTGCCAGGAACTTCAAAGCCTTCAGGTTGAGTCATATATACTGTTTCTTTAAGATCACCATTCAAGAATGCAGTTTTAACATCCATGTGATGGATGTTCCAACCATTTTGGGCTGCTAAAGCCAACAAAACACGAATAGTAGTCCATTTTGCTGTAGGGGCAAATGTTTCATCATAGTCTATGCCCTCTTTTTGAGCATAACCTTTGGCAACAAGGCGTGCTTTGTGTTTATCAAGTGAACCATCAGCGTTATATTTATTTCTAAAAATCCACTTACAACCAATAGGTTTACAATAAAGAGGAGGATCAACCAACTCCCATGTGCCATTATTCAAAAGTGCATTATACTCATGTTGCATAGCTTGCCTCCAAAATGAAATATGATGAGCTTCTTTATAGGAATTTGGTGTTGAATCGATTGTGAGATTGAGTTCATCAATAGACTCAAGGTTATCTGAAATATTAGATTGAGCTTGTAGCCTTGCTTTATAAGAACTTCTTGTACCTGTTTTACCTATTTCATCAGGTCGCAAATCTTTCAAAGTTTGTTGAACTTGTTTGGTCCACCTATGAGAGGATTTTTGTGGGACAGTAGATGTTTCTATTTGTAGATTAGAATCTTCATTGGTACATGAAGAGGTGGAGCATCATGAGTTGAGGTAGCTTGAGATGCAGGTTCTACACATGTATTCATTCCTCCAGAGTGTAAAATCTCACAAGAATTTTCTATCCAAGGAGAAGATGTGGCAAATTTATCAAGCTGTTTTAACTCATTTTCAATATGTGTATCACTTTTGAAAGATTCACAAAATACAACATCACGAGCAATAAAAAACTTTTTATGAACTTCATCATATAATCTATAGGCTTTTGAAGTTTCAGAATAGCCCAAAAAAATGCACTTATAACTATGATGATGCAACTTATTCCTTTTTTCTTTAGGAATCAAAGCATAGCAAATAGACCCAAAAATTCGAAGGTGTCGAATAGTTGGAGGATAACCAAACCAAACCTCATATGGAGTTGTTTGGTGAAGAGCAGATGATGGAGATCTATTGCGAAGATAGACTGCTGTTCTTGCTGCTTCAGCCCAAAAATATAACTTGATACCTTTGAAATATAACATTGCTCGAACCATGTTCATGATAGTTCTATTCATTCTTTCAACAACACCGTTTTGTTGAGGAGTGCCTGGAATAGTGAGATGATGCTGAATACCATTTTGACAAAGATAATCCTCAAAAATTAGAGAAGTAAATTCTCCACCATTATCTGTTCGAAGAGTACCAATTTGAGATTGAGCTTGATTTTCAATCATAACACGAAATCTTTTAAAAGTGTCAAAAGCCTCTGATTTTTGCTGCAAAAAATAAATCCAAGTCATGCGACTATAATCATCAATAAACAACATAAAGTACTTAGATCCTCCAATAGAAGTTACTGGTAAAGGCCCACACAAATCTGAATGAATGAGTTGCAATTTTCTATGTGCTCTCCAGGTGGAATGAGGAAAAGAATTTTTATGTTGTTTGGCAAGAATACATGCTTCACATTTTTCAATTGATTTAGAAAAAAATGGCAAACCATCAACACCATTCTTTTGCATGGTATGAATGCTATCATAACTAATATGCCCCAATCTTGCATGCCATAAAAGGCTTGGTGATAGACTCTCTTCTTCAGTAAGATATGCAAAATTTTTAGAAGTAGATGCACCATTTAATTTTAATAATCTTCCATCTTCACACCCAGTGAAAACAATTTGATTGTTAGATGTTTTTCTTACAACAACCTGCCCATCTTTTAAGAAAATAGAATAGCCTTTTTGTCGAATCAATACTAATGATAGCAAATTTCGTTGTAATTCTGGAATACATAATACATCATGAAGCACAAGGTCTTGAAGATTAGGCAACTTAAATCGAATAGTTCCTTTTCCAAGAGGTTTCAGACTAGATTTATCTGCTAAATAAATTGGACCATAGGCACCTTCATGAAATTCTTCAAAACAATCACGCCGAAATGTCATATGTTGTGTGGCTCCAGTATCTAAGATCCAAGAATCATACCATGAGGAATTAGATGTAAAATCTGAAACAGAAAGCACATATTGATCACTATCACTGTCACAAGCAAATTGGGCTGCTCCTGAAATTTTATCCTCTGAAATTTTATCATCACTGTGCATTTTTGTTTTATCTTTCTGTTTAAATGAATTTTCTCTAAAACTTTCTATCTTGTCCCATGAGAGCTTACATTCATGTGCTTCATGACTACCTTTTCTACCACATCTTTTACAATATAAATACTGCCTATCATTTTGATTATCATGTTGCCTCCATTGACCTCTAGTTTTTCCTTTATCATTATAACTATACTTTGAAGAGATTTTATTGATAGATTTTTCTTTTTGATGAGCAAAACAAACATTTTCAGTAGTAGTATCTATTTTCCTTCCAAAAGCTTTTTCACGTTCTGCTAACTTTTCAACCAATGTATCAAATGAAATGGTTTTCAATTGATTACTTGCTTGAAGAGACTCTAGATAAGTGGAATGTGTTGGAAGAAGTGCCTTGATGAAAGCAGTGAGATAGATATCAACTTTTCCACCCGCAGCATCAACATCATGTTTTATAGCTCTGATTTCAGAAGCCAAACTCATAACATCACCATTTTTCAATTCAAGATTAAACAATTTTAATTGTAACTGAATAAACTCTAATTCTGAATGAGAATCAAATAAATCTTTTAATTTGTGAAGAGCTTCCCATGCAAATGTGCATCCTTGTATATGTCGATACACATCTCCATTAACAGAAGCTCTTATCAAAGCCAAAGCTTTGGAATTTTTATATTGCCAAATTTCTTTTTCTTTAGCATCAATTGGTGTTGTAGGTTGTGCATTTCCATCACAAATTTTAGACCATAAATCATTAAAAATGAGAGTGTTTTCAATTTTTCTATGCCATTCCATCCAATTATCTTTTCCTGTTAAAGTTTCTCCAATCAATGAAACAATAGACTGCATTCTGAATTTAAAATAAATAAACACTATTTACAAGGCCTGCAACTTTAAAATAACTTCTCAATCCTTTAAAAATAGAGAATAAATAAATTGATATCACCTGAATCAATTTATTGTTTCTGTAGAATTCTCTGCTCTTATTTCTCCGCTCTGATACCACTGTTAGGGCAGAAATGTAAATGAATTGATAAAATGAAACACATTTCAATAAAATTCAAGAAGCAATTGCTGCATAATAAAGGCAGCGAACAGTTTGCACAGTTACACAAAAACTGTCGGATGGAACAAATAAGTTATAACTATACAAAAACTAATAAAATCAAACAAAACTAAAATTAACCTAAAATAACTAAGTTTTAACCTAAAGATTAATACATTAACAGTATCAATCATATTATAAAGGTAGTTTATTCACTGTGTTTTTCGTCACGTTTATGTTTTGTGGGATTTTAACTCTTGTGATCTCCATATACGCCTCGTCTATCTTGCAGAAGTGGAAGGAGCTTGTGTCTATAAAGGGTGGCACTGTGAATGATGAGGAACCCTCACTAGAAATTATTGTTAAGCATTACCTCGATAATTTTACGGAGCCAGCTGCGGAAGAGGATACATGGGCGTTATTAATTAAGATTTTGAATAAGTATGATGTTCCCATGGAGAGCATTCAATCTTTTCAAAAATTTCGTCTACACTGTGAGACTGGATATCTTCCTCCGCCTCCTGCAAATGCAGCAGAGCCAATGAGAAGCACCTCAATCTCCGAATCTCTCTAACAACAATCTACTTTTATCGAGCACATACGTGTTTTGTGTGAGGAAATTCACCACTATATTAAATAAAGGCACACAAGCTATGAATCTAGATAAACTGAATAATCTAGTCTGGAAAACACGATCTTAAAACGTTGTCTGATTTCTGATTACTATTATTTTTCAATACATGTTTGCTCCCATAAGTTTCCAATATGCTCTTATAAGATAATAAGAACCCTCGTCTTGTTAGTGGTGTTTTATTTTGTTAATTTAGACAATGAAATATATGAGCATTCTATTGTGCTTTTAAATTACAGTTGTCATTAAATTATAAATGTTAAGAGTTATTATTATATTATTGCATTCATTGAATTTATTTTTAATTAATTCAATCAATGAATATAGAGAATTTAAAAATTCATAATTTTTTTTATAATTATGATTTTATTTTTATTTATATGATTATCAAATACATTTATTTGTATTCTTATTAATACTTGTCATAGGTAATACTATTGCATTCACTGATGATGAAATATACAAACAAATATTAATATTTTATTTTACTTTTTATGGGTTGAGGGAGTTCAAACAAGAAAAATTAAAGTAAATTATGTTGTAATTATTTATTTATTTTTAATTTTATTAATTTCTTCATGAAGTTTTTCAAATTTTAATTAATACATTTCAAAATACGATCAATATTTTTTTAACACTTTAATTTAAATGGGGTAACATTCATTTCTAAATGAATATTTTTTCATAACATTCATTCTCAATAATCATTGTTGTTGGTAGCATTCATTTATTTATTTTTAAAAGTTTCCCAATAAAATTTTATAACATTCACTTTCAATAATAAATAAAAAGATTATCAATGTCACTAATAAATAAATAATAATCAATATTAACAATTATTTATTTTAACTAAATAAATAATTGTTAATATTGATTATTATTTATTTATTAGTGACATTGATAATCTTTTTATTTATTATTGAAAGTGAATGTTATAAAAATTTTAAGCCGAGAGGCTTCTACAATGGCAGCAAATTTATGTGTCAACATTTGGGGGTTTTCAAAAAATTTGACATGTATTTTCCTATATGTGATTGTAAAACATTGCTATTAAAGTTTAGTTGCAGCCAACCAGTTCATTATATTATTTGGTTTATATTTTGGTTTTTTTAAGCCAAGAGGCTTTTACAATCACAACAAATTTATGTGTAAACATTTGGGGGTTTACAAATAATTTGAAATGTATTTTCCTCAATAACTATTAATTTATTAAATATATTTTCATTCAAAAGAGTTGGTTGTGCAACAGTTCATGAAAGTGAAATTGTAGGAGATTGGAGCAATGATTGGGTAGAGGAGGGTTGGTCTGGATTGGGTAGATTTGTGCATTTGGCTATTGTTGTATTAGAATTTGGTTTATAATTTGGTTTTTTATATAATGTTTGATTTTGTTGTATTTAATTTAGGGTTTTGCATTTTATATTTTTGTATATGTTGCACTGAGTATTGAGATGTTAATAAATTTCAATAAACTCATTTGAATTGTATATCAATGCATTGGAGAAGGAATGCAAGATGCTAGTGAGAGTTGTATATCTATTAATTGAAAGTTATATAAGTTTAAGTTTTAGATTTATTCTAAATCTAATTGTTGATTCATTTAACAACATAAAAAAATAAATTTATTTTAATTTTAAAATGTGAATTGGTTTTCACCAAAAACAAAAAGGGTAGAGTAGAAATGTTGTTTATATATTTATATAAATTTCGTTTCATTTTTCAATTTCACAACTAAAAGCATACTCTAATTGAAAGTTATATAAGTTTTAGTTTTAAATTTATAGATAAGTATTATTAATGCATTATTCATTTATTTTTTTAAAATTATATAGAAAAGTTTAAACCCTTAATTAATTTTTTGGTTTGACTACCATTAGGGTTTGATAAAAGTTATATAAGTTTTAGTTTTAAATTTATTCTAAAACTAAGCACACTCTAATCATTTAAAGTTATATAAATCTTAGTTTTAAATTTATTCTAAAACTTATTGTTGGTTCATTTAACAACAATTGTAAACCTAACCCTAAATAAAAAAAACCTAACCATTAACTTTACTCTAACAATGATGTAAACCCTTACAACAATCATAACCATAACCATTAACCTAACCCTAAAAGTGATGAAAACCATAACTATAAATCCAAACTATAACCATAACTATAAATATAAACCCTAACCCTAGAGACAATCCTAAATGTAACCCTAAATCCTAACCCTAACTATAATCTTAACCCTTTCCCTAACCTTAATCCTAACCGTGACATAAATCTAAATCCCAACCATTAGCCTAACCTTAAAAATGATATAAGCCCTAACTATAATCCTAACCCTAACCTTTAACCCTAACTCTAACCCTCTAATAAAAGCCCTAATCCTAACATTGCGATATAAACCCTACCCCTAAACATGAAATTAACCATAATTGTAAATAGCAATCCTAACCCTAATCCTAATCCCATGTTATAAACCCTAACCCTAGAGATAATAATAACAATAACACTAAATCCTAACCCTAACCTTAGACCCTAAATCCAAAATCTAATTAGGTAACTATTCTCCAATAATGCATTCATAACACTTAATATCATTTTTAATAAAATATTAAAAGAATCTTTATTATTATGTACTTTTCTTATGAATATTTTGTTTCCTTATTTCAATATTTTATGAAATAATTACCTTGAAACTTTTTTCTAAAGAAATAAAGACATTTTAAAATAGCTTAAATAGTCTTTTAATTGAAATGATTTTTTTACTATAAATTTTAAATATATACATTTTGAAATAGTTTAAAGTTTCTTATAATTAAAATTATATTACTCATAACTTTTATTTTAACCCTAACCCTAACAGTAATTAAAACAAAATCTTAGTTGAATTCTTATCAAACCTTAATGATAATAAAATCAAATACTTAATTAAGGGTTTAACATTTTACGAAATAATTCTAAACATCAATAAAACATTTAAAAATTATTTGAATAATAATAAAATTAACAAAGTTTGTATCAAAATATACTTTATTCATAAATATATTAGATAAATAAGAATAAATGAGTATCATCAATAGTAATTTGATATTTCTATTTTTGACAATATCTCTAATCTAGAGTTGATTCAACTCTAAACCATAACTTGAACCTAAACTTAAATATAACCCCAACCCTTAACATTACCACTTAACCTATGATATAAATCCTAACCCTTGACATAATCCTAAATGTAACCCTAATTCTAAGGCTAACCATAATCTTAACCCTATCCCTAACCTTAACCCTAACCATGATATAAATCCAAACCCTAACAATGATGTAAACCCTAACTACAATTAGGGTTTACATCATTGTTAGGGTTTGGATTTATATCATGGTTAGGGTTAAGGTTAGGGATAGGGTTAAGATTATGGTTAGCCTTAGAATTAGGGTTACATTTAGGATTATGTCAAGGGTTAGGATTTATATCATAGGTTAAGTGGTAATGTTAAGGGTTGGGGTTATATTTAAGTTTAGGTTCAAGTTATGGTTTAGAGTTGAATTGACTCTAGATTAGAGATATTGTCAAAAATAGAAATATCAAATTACTATTGATGATACTCATTTATTCTTATTTATCTAATATATTTATGAATAAAGTATATTTTGATACAAACTTTGTTAATTTTATTATTATTCAAATAATTTTAAAATGTTTTATTGATGTTTAGAATTATTTCGTAAAATGTTAAACCCTTAATTAAGTATTTGATTTTATTATCAGTAGGGTTTGATAAGAATTCAACTAAGATTTTGTTTTAATTACTGTTAGGGTTAGGGTTAGAATAAAGGTTATGAGTAATATAATTTTAATTATAAGAAACTTTAAACTATTCCAAAATGTCTATATTTAAAATTTATAGTAAAAAAATCATTTCAATTAAAAGACTATTTAAGCTATTTTAAAATGTCTTTATTTCTTTAGAACAAAGTTTCAAGGTAATTATTTCATAAAATATTGAAATAAGGAAACAAAATATTCATAAGAAAAGTACATAATAATAAAGATTCTTTTAATATTTTATTAAAAATGATATTAAGTGTTATGAATGCATTATTGGAGAATAGTTACCTAATTAGATTTTGGATTTAGGGTCTAAGGTTAGGGTTACGATTTAGTGTTATTGTTATTATTATCTCTAGGGTTAGGGTTTATAACATGGGATTAGGATCAGGGTTAGGATTGCTATTTACGATTATGGTTAATTTCATGTTTAGGGGTAGGGTTTATATCACAATGTTAGGAGTAGGGCTTTTATTAGAGGGTTAGAGTTAGGGTTAAAGGTTAGGGTTAGGATTATAGTTAGGGCTTATATCATTTTTAAGGTTAGGCTAATGGTTGGGATTTAGATTTATATCACAGTTAGGATTAAGGTTAGGGAAAGGGTTAAGATTATAGTTAGGCTTAGGATTTAGGGTTACATTTAGGATTGTCTCTAGGGTTAGGGTTTATATTTATAGTTATGGTTATAGTTTGGATTTATAGTTATGGTTTTCATCACTTTTAGGGTTAGGTTAATGGTTATGGTTATGATTGTTGTAAGGGTTTACATCATTGTTAGAGTAAAGTTAATGGTTCGGTTTTTTTTATTTAGGGTTAGGTTTACAATTGTTGTTAAATGAACCAACAATAAGTTTTAGAATAAATTTAAAACTAAGATTTATATAACTTTAAATGATTAGAGTGTGCTTAGTTTTAGAATAAATTTAAAACTAAAACTTATATAACTTTTATCAAACCCTAATGGTAATCAAACCAAAAAATTAATTAAGGGTTTAAACTTTTCTATATAATTTAAAAAAAATAAATGAATAATGCATTAATAATACATATCTATAAATTTAAAACTAAAACTTATATAACTTTCAATTAGAGTATGCTTTTAGTTGTGAAATTGAAAAACGAAATGAAATTTATCTAAATATATAAACAACATTTCTACTCTACCCTTTTTGTTTTTGGTGAAAACCAATTAACATTTTAAAATTAAAATAAATTTACTTTTTTATGTTGTTAAATGAATCAACAATTAGATTTAGAATAAATCTAAAACTAAAACTTATATAACTTTCAATTAATAGATATACAACTCTCACTAGCATCTTGCATTCCTTCTCCAAAGCATTGATATACAATTCAAATGAGTTTATTCAAATTTATTAACATCTCAATACTCAGTGCAACATATACAAAAATATAAAATGGAAAACCCTAAATTAAATACAACAAAATCAAACATTATATAAAAAACCAAATTATAAACCAAATTCTAATACAACAATAGCCAAATGCACAAATCTACCCAATCCAGACCAACCCTCCTCTACCCAATCATTGCTCCAATCTCCTACAATTTCACTTTCATGAACTGTTGCACAACCAACTCTTGTGAATGAAAATATATTTAATAAATTAATAGTTATTGAGGAAAATACATTTCAAATTATTTGTAAACCCCCAAATGTTTACACATAAATTTGTTGCGATTGTAAAAGCCTCTCGGCTTAAAAAAACCAAAATATAAACCAAATAATATAATGAACTGGTTGGCTGCAACTAAACCTTAATAGCAATGTTTTACACTCACAGGGAAGAAAAGATATTAAATGTCAACCTGGAAAAATTTGCAAATGAACAAATACTAAAGAATCCCTTTGCAACCACAATGCATATAAACCCTCATCTACCCAATCATTAATCGGAAGCCAAGTAATCTGGTTAAAATTTTAATAGCAATATTTTACACTCGCAATCATGGGAAGAAAATATACTAAATGTCAACCTGGAAAAATTCGCAAATGAACAAATACTAAAGAATACCTTTGCAACCACAATCCATATAAACCCTCCTCTACCCAATCATTAATCGGAAGCCAAGCAATCTGGTTAAAATTTTAATAGCAATATTTTACACTCGCAATCATGGGAAGAAAAGATATTAAATGTCAACTTGGAAAAATTCACAAATTCACAAATGCTAAAGAATCCCTCTGCAAATAAAAACTTTCGTGAACCGTTGCACAACCAACTTCTATGAATGGAAACATATTTAGTTATTAATTATAATAAATTTGTATTAGTTATTCATACAATAATCACATATAGGAAAATACATGTCAAATTTTTTGAAAACCCCCAAATGTTGACGCATAAATAATAATCAATATTAACAATTATTTATTTTAACTAAAAATGAATTATGCTAAACTTCATTAGTAACACTTTCTTTTCAAATATTAGTATTGTTGGTATCATTCATTTTGAAACTTTCTAAAATCAAATGAATAATTAATTACCAACTATTTTTTTTTTTTTTCGCATAAGAATAGTTTAGGTCAAATTCATATGCACTCATTAAAAATATTAATATTAGTATTAAAATTCATTTTCAAATACTAATATTGTTAGTAGCCCTTACTTTCAAAAAGTAAATATGATAATAAATAATTATCAATGTTATTTTGAACCAAAACACTTTAACTAAAATTTGGTAACATTAATTTTTAAACACTAAAGTTTATAAGGAAAAATAAATGCTTTTTCTTATATGAGTTGTTTTAATGGAACCCACTCATGACTCCCACATCCCTTCATAAACTGTAATACATATTTGAATACGATTCTGGACCACAAATGCACTTTACTACACTCCATCCCAAGTGGTGATGAATGCACCACATGAAAATTAGTCTAGGAACCATTATTTAATAAGTAATTTCTAAAAAAAAAAGATTTCAATTTGGGAGTTCCTAATCCCCATTGCCCATTTTGTGGGCATCTAGAGACTTTCACCCATGTTTTCTACTTTTGCTGCCATGCTTAGCATTTGTGGAATTGGATTCATAGTTTTTTTTTAAGTCTTTTTTGCTTGAACCCTTCTCTTGGCATGTGGTTGTCTTGCTGGATTCCCCTCGGATTACCTTCAAATTCACCAATATTTGGCTTTTAAGGTGGAAATCCTCTTCACATTATGGAAGGATAGAAATGATTTTTTGTTTTCTCATCTCTATTGATATCAATGTCTCACTTTATACTAAAGTATGTATTTGTAATAACATGATGCTTCAAATTCAATGCAACCAACAAAGTTTCACCAGAGGTGGACCACATGCAAGTGCTTCTTGAGCATTGGGGAAATGCACCTTGTATGGTTGCCAGGGTGACTCTAGTGACCAATCTCTACCCTATGTTCAATGGTGCAGCCGTAACTCCTCTACTCACTCCTCATAGATCCCACAGTCCCAGGATTCCCACTATTAATCTAGTGGTCGTAGAGATATCATTCAATGGTGCTCCACATTTAAGTGGGTCACATGGGGTGCAAATTTTCCTACAGGTGGTGATTCTAGTTCTTTGGATACCAATGGTGACAATGCTTGGCCAAGTTATTCTAAAGAGTTGTTGCGGCTAGCCTTGGCTATTTCCCCAGCCAGGGAGGGTAAGGAGAATGAAGAATTGTTAACTAAATAAAGGTGGTCCCTCTCAGATAACAACCTTAACCTTGCTAATCTGTGGAGTCTTAAGGATGATTGTGATTATTTGTCACCTCCTATTGCCACTACTTTAACAACTTAGTGATTTTTCTTGTGTTGCTTCTACTTCTACGCACTTCTCATGTTTCTATTTTAATTCTTTGTTAGGCACTTTCCATCTGACTCCTAAGGGGTGATCCCATATCACCCTACTTTTTTTTGTGAATAGTGTACTTTTATTTAAATATTAATGAAAACAACTTTTTTATAAAAATAAAAATAAATATTTCAAACCTTTTAAAATTATATTTTTCAATTCCTTTTTATATATGATATTATAACATTATATTTATTTATATATAACATTTGGAAGGTTCATATATTATATAACAAGTAATTTATTTAAAAAATATATTTTATTAAAACTTTTAAACTTACATTTTTAAAGTCGTTTTAATTATAAAAATTTATTTATGTATATATATTATATAGAGGGGTAAAGATTTATTTAACAAGTAATAAGTTCAAATTTATTTTTTTTAACCCTTTTTAATTATCTTTATTTATTTATTTTAATTATTATATATATCTATAAATATTTAATTATAATATTTTTATTTTATAGATCTTAACAATTATTATATTATAGAATATATAATAAATAATATAAAACTAATATCCATATCTCTCCCTTTCTCTCTCCTCCTCTTCCTCTTCCTTGTCCTCTTCCTAGACCTTTACATCTATATATTTTTTTCTCTACACATTTCTTCTTCCATCTATCCCTTTATATCTATATTAATGTCTCTACAACTCTCTCTCTATCACTATATTTCTACCTCTCTATATATCATTGCATGTCTCTACCTTCCGCTATAACTACTGGCAAGAACTTGACACATTGCATCTATCAAACTAGCAACCCTATCAGCAACAACAATCACATCAATAGCACAATTAGTAGCAACAACTATATCAGGACCCACAACAGTATCAACAACATTGGAAATTCCAGCAGAAGTAGCAGAGTCAACAACTCCAATTCTCCCTGTATCGAATTCACTGATCGCCATAATTCTTCCTACAGCATCGATCATTTCATCTACAATGGTACATCAGTCGATCACACCTGCAGTGTTTAATGCAAAAGATATCCCAGTATGGTATAGTAATCCGATACTGGAAAGCGACTCAGAGACCGAATCACACGAGTGGGAGTTTGATTTAGTACACCTAAATACTTCAAATGAGGAAGACACATCACCCCCTCCACCTCACAAGGACATCCCTATTTATGGAGAAGCATAGATTAAAACCACTTGGGCTCCTAAACTGGAAACATCTTCCACAGACCCTATGTCACATCCTATGCTCGATTTTGATAGGGAGAGTACCATCATCGATCTCGACCACAATGTCTTAACCCTCACTAACACATCTAATGAACTTAACCTAATCGATGAGGTAATGCCCATTATCCATCCTGAACTCATCGAATGGAACCAACCTAACCCCCCATGCCTTGACCACTTCCAAAATGATGAGGCGATCATTGACTTTTTGGAACTACGGGATAACATACCAAGCGGGGATCATAAAGCTAGATTCGCCATAGAGCTTGATAGTGCAACATACTTTGGGGTGGATGTCAAACCTTTTAGCTGCAAAAATATAACAATAAAACATGGATCTTCTAGTGAAAACCACACTATGGCATTGTTTGACCCCACAAAAGTAAAAAGAAAGAGCTTATCTAATGGTGAAAACCTCTCTGAGGTGCCTGAGGATGAAAGGTTTGACATTCTCCCCTCTAGTACACAATAGGAATGATCAATGATTTTGATCGAGGAAACTAAAGAATACAATGTGGGGACTCCTGGACCTCCTCACCACATACATCTGACATCTATTTTTACTCCAGAGGAACAACCCAAGTTTGTCAAATTCTTCCAGAAACACTAGATCAACTTCGCATGGTCATATGCCGATATGCCTGGACTTGATCTGATTTAGTCATGCACCACCTCATGGTAGCAGAAGGAGCTAAGCATGTCAAATAGAAGCTTCACAAGATGCATCCCCAGTTTGCAGTACTAGTCAAAGAAGAACTTAAGAAACTTCTGGATGTTGGTTTTATTAGACCAATTGATTATGCAGATTGGATCTCCAATAATGTTCCTATCGGCAAACCAAATGGGGGCATCTATATCTATACTGACTTCAAAGATCTGAACAAAGCATGTCCTAAGGATGACTTCCCCCTACCAAACATTTACATCATAGTGGACCCAACAACAGGACATGCCATGCTTTCTCTCATGGATGGATTTTTTGAGTACAACCAGATAAAGATTGCACCAGAGGATTAGCATAAGACGACCCTCACATGTCCATGGGGAACATATTGCTGGAATGTAATGCCTTTTGGTCTCAAGAATGCAGGAGCGACCTATCAAAGGGCAATGACCACTATCTTCCATGATATGATGCATACCATAATGGAAGATTATGTTGATGACTTACTAGCAAAATCACTCACACGAGAAGGTCATCTGGACATATTAGAGAAAATCTTTGATAGACTAGAACAATATCGTGTTCGACTCAACCCAAAGAAATGTCTTTGGAGTAACCTAAGGGAAACTTCTAGGATACATTGTCTCAAGCAAAGGCATTGAGGTCAACCTAGCAAAGGTCAAGGCAATCATGGACATGCCACCACCAAAGAACATCATTCAACTTAGGACATTACAAGGGTAGCTACAATCCATCCGAATATTCATTACACAACTAGCAGATAAGTGTCACCCCTTTACACACTTGCTACACAAGAACATCCACTTTCAATGGGATACCAAATGCCAACAAGCATTCCAGATGCTTAAAGATTATCTCATGAATACATCATTGTTGATCCCACTAGATTCGAATAAACCTCTGTTGCTCTATGTTTCAGCAACTAATATAGCATTAGGAGTGCTATTGGCTCAACATAATGCAGAAGGCAAAGAATGTGCTATATACTACATCTCTCGCACACTAGTTGGCTATGAACTCAATTACATATCTATTGAGCGAGCTTGCCGAGCAGTCATTTTGGCAGCTACTAAATTGAGGCACTATCTATTAACACACATGGTACAACTCATTGCAAAGATCGATCCACTCAAGTAATTACTCAGCAAAGTAGCATTGACTAGCCACTTGGCCAAATGGGTGATGATTCTAAGTGAATTTGATATTGAGTATGTGGACCGTAAGGCTATCAAGGGTCAAGTTATTACAGATCAGTTGGCCGATGCACCACTCATAGGTGATCATCCTCTCATTTCCAATTTTCCAGATGAAGAGATATTCATGATCACAAAAGCACAACCATGGAAACTATACTTTGATGGTTCATACACTAGGCATGGCTCAGGGGCAGGCATTCTGTTTATTATACCTCAAGGTGACAACATCCCAAAGTCCTACAGGCTCACATTTCTATTTACAAAAAACATAGTAGAATATGAGGCCTTGATTACACGACTCAAACTAGCCATACAATGCAAATTGAAAGAGTTACAAATATATGGTGACTCCCAACTGGTCATCTGACAAGTCATGGATGAATATCAAACCAAGGATGATAAACTCATGCCGTACAAGCAAATGGTGGACAATTTAAAAGCATCATTTACTACTATCACCTTTGAGCAGATACCCAGAGATCAGAATCGAGCTCCTGACGCTATGGCTACCATCACATCTCTCCTAGATCTTCCATAGAATTCAACATGCTATGAGTTTTTGGTAGAACAACTTTGAATTCTCACTTATGATATCCTCGAATCTGAGATGATATGTTGCCTTGTCAGTTTCAAATCCCGATGGTATGGTGAATTCTACACCTACCTCTGTGATCACACACTTCCTCCTAACCAATGAAATAACCAACGTAAAACCTTCATTCATCAAACCGCTCGATATACCATTATTGCTGAAACCCTATACTGACGCAATCTTGATGGTACTCTCTTTTGATGTTTGGAATAGGATGAGATAACAAAGGCCTTGGAAGAGGTACATGAAGGAATTTGTGGAACTCATGCAAGCGGTCCTTCACTAGCCAAGAAACTCATGAACACTGGATACTATTGGCCATCCATGGAAAAAGACTCCTATTACTTTGTCAGAAAGTGTAAGAAATGTCAAGTTCATGGAGACCTAATACATGCACCAACACAGGAATTACAACCAATCACAACACCATGACCCTTTTGTCAATGGGGACTGGACCTTGTGGGTAAAATCCATCCATCTTCATCCAATAGCCACAAATTTATTATTACCACCACTGAATACTTCACAAAGTGGATCGAAGCTATTCCACTTACCTAAGTCACCGACAAGAAGATCACCTCATTCATCCTTAATTACATCATCTGTCAGTATGGTGTACCCATGTCCATCATCATAGATAACGATCTTCCTTTCAAGAATCAGGAAGTCTGTGAACTCTGTGAGAAATTTCACATTCAACACTGCTTTTCCACTTGCTATTACTGACAAGGAAATGGTCAGGCCAAAGCATCAAATAAAAACACATTGAGAATTCTCAAGAAGATAGTCAATGATGTCGGTCGTGATTGACATGTTCAATTAAATCTAGCACTATGGGAATATCGAACTAGCATTCGAACCCCTACAGGCGCAACTCCTTACTCACTGGTCTATGGTGCAGAAGCTATCCTTCCTATTAAGGTTAAGATACCATCTCTATGGGTTTCCTTACATAATCTCATTGATGATGAAGCATACAGAGTCTCATGTCTCCAAGATTTAGAGCTACTTGATGAGAAATGACAAGCTGCATACAATCACCTCAAAGCCTACCAACAACGCATGAGCAGAAGCTATAATCATTGAGTTAAACCTCATACATTTGAGGTAGGTGATCTTGTTCTTCGAGAGAATCCTCGTAACCAACCAAATAGAGAACATCAAGGAAAGTTTGAATCAAGCTGGCTGGGTCCATATGTTATCACTATTGTATTTGGGTCCGGGGCATATCAATTGGCTACTTCAGAAGGAGAACCGCTAGCAGATCCAATCAACAACATGCACCTCAAATAGTTTTATACATAAGATACATAGAGCATCAGGCTCCCATACATACTAGAAAAATACCAAAAACATTCAGAAAAATGTCCTGAAGAAAATACAAAAACATCAAAATAGTAAAGAAAAATCATACATCCAAACGGTGAAGAACCACTCTAGTGGCACCTTGGGTAAGTGCAATGGTGAAAACCTGGCAAACAAGCACCGCTCGTAAAGGCTATGGCTCCATTATCTTTCAGGCTTGTTACGATCACATTCATTACATACACACATCCATCAGTTCGAAGCCATGGCTTGTTATTGATCTACAATCCAAGCTAGTACTTCATGCGTCTTGCATCCCGCTTTTTCATAGTCATGTCTAAACTGGGGGCAATGCCCTTAATATGTTTGATGGAAGTGGATTCTACATTACTTGTGATTCATTGATTTCTTCATTAAAAATTGTCTCACAAAATACCAAAATCATTCAAAACAATCATCAAAAATACCAAAAACATTCAAAATCATAAAATCCAAAAACATCACAAAACATCAAAAATCAAACAAAAACATGGCAACACCTTGTACATGCTCATCTGAACAGATACCAAACAAGCATTGAAAAATACTCAAATGATGATCAGTTATCAAATCGACCAAATATTCAACATCAACACACAAACTGTCTTAACAAGGATGCATCCTTCCTTACCAAAACAAAGACATGATACCATTTTTTTTGACAACAAAATTCTATTTAAGCTATCAAATACTTGGTTGATTTGTAGGTTATTCATTCATTTATATATATATCAGGTTCTTACGCTACTCCAGGATATCCATGAGTGATTAGAGTGGTCGGGATGGTTCGTAAGCATTGTTTGTATGTCTTCTACGAATTATTCTGATGAAGTTCTGGGGCATGTACTAATGGTGTCTACGTGGGAAGTTCACTAAGTTACGTGATCATATGCAAAATACAGTCATAGATCACTATGGCTTACTGACTACAGTGTATACCTCGACCATATGAGCATGAACCATTATCGAGGGTCCATATTCTTTATTCTTTATATATGATGTTTGCTTGCAGGTACAATGCTCCATCTTTGGTTCCTACTGCCTCATCCACACTTGATAATGATTTATCTCTTACAATGGTATGAACTTGTCTCAGGATATGATTGGTAAAAGATCAAGGAGGATGTTCCAAGTCATGCATGAAAGGAGATAACCCTTGTCTAGTCTGCAAGCAATACTCAGGTCTTCTTGATCCATTATATGAAGTTGCTTGTATTAACTTGCTATATCAAAATCCATGTAAGGAATACTCAGGTCACCTTGAATCATTATGTCAAGTTGCTTGTATTTTCTTACAACATTTTAAAGCTCAATGATGAAAATCAAGCACTATGGATTGTCATTTCATCTCATCTGTTTATATTGCATTCCGTTGCATGTCACCCATCCATTTGATCATTCATTATTCATATGCATGGTTTTGTATGCAAGTGTGAACAAGATTAATATGAGAAGTTATATGAAAATTGAGTTGTTCTTGGATACAATCATGACAGAGTTCTCTGATACATCATCAGTGCATCATGCAAAAGTTTAAACAACCTTGCACTCCCTATAATAATCACATCATCATTTCATTACAATTAGTTGCATAAACCTAGTTCATTTTCTTACATATAGGTTTATTACAATCTTAAAAATTAATTAGAGTGCATTTCAAAATCATTTAGTTGCATTTACTACATATAGTTCATTCTCACTTACTTGCATTAGTATCATTATATTGTTTCATCATTGCACAATCATGACATTTAGATTCATTTATATGATAAAATTGTCCTTATTTGAATTTACCACCATTACCCGTTACAGATGCATTCATTTAGAACTATTTGAGATTCATTAAAATGCATTCATTAGCCTTTTTAATTGCATTAAGGTGTACTTATTCATTACCCATGAGTTGCATTATCATTACATTATCATTTCACTTCATCATATTTTTTGCCATTTAGATCATAACATAAAAAACCATTTGAATTAAACATTAGTTTATACATTATGCATATGCATTCATTTAGAAGTCATCATATAAACATTTGTACTTTACATTTGTTTATCTATATCACATTCATCTAAAAACCATATAGATGCATTTACATAAATAAATCATTTATTTCAACACATTACATCAACATCATTGCATATGATTATCTCATCATCAATTTGCCATAAAGAACAATGATACTGTCTATATCATCATTATGCATACATAATCATCATGGTATTACATATGTAAAGCATTACATCTACAAATCATGCACATCAACCTGTATCCATATGTTAGCATCACAATCATAAAACATGCATATAGACATCATGTAGGAATAAATCATCATAGAGCATGCATATAGAAATCATCTCATCAATGCATACATATAGCAAGTACAAGTATCCATCTAAGCATAAATCATAAGATCATCCTCCTGCATAAAATCCATACATATCAACATGCATATCATCAAAAAAAATATGGGATCTCCTCATATATCATAGCACATCGACAACAACATACATGTATCAGAGTACAATGAAGTTGACAATATAGGCTACCAAGAGCCATCCAAGACACAATCCAAAATGACAATGTAATAAGCATACAAAAATGCCCTCTTAGATGCCACTCTGACTAGATGTTGCACCACCATCACCACCTGCTCCCCCACTAGCCCCTGCATCACCTGATCTATCTCTCCGTGGAGGACCCATCACACCCCAACTTCTCTGCATCCTCTGAGACTGCTCTGATCTCTGTTGACGCATCTGTGAATAACTTAATGCTCGTCGACTAGATGGCACCTCTTTCTCATACAAACCCCGCCAGTAATCAACCTCTGCACCTGCTCTTTGCAACTCTCTCGCTAGGGAATCAGTCGATGGCCAATGTCCCTGTAATCCCTCCAAGGCCCGCACTTTCTCCTGTAACTAGATCACCCTATCAACGACCTGATCCCTCTCCTATAGCACTATGGTTAGCTCTGACTCTCATACAAATAGCTGCACATGACTAGCGGCCACCTCTGCCTCCAAATCCTCTACGCAAGTCTACAACAATACTATCATATGATCCCACAGATCTCCACCCCCTATCGCTCTCTCCCCTGTATCTATAGGTGCCTCTCTAGTGGCTCCCTACCCTATCTCCATAGGTACCTTTCCCTCACCAGCATCCCTGCCACCTAATCTCATGCCTCCTTGTATCAATAGTCCCTGAGATAACCACAAAGGCTGCCCACCTCTCCCTCTCCACTGTAAGCATCCACCACCCTCTCCTCCAAAACCCCCACCCCCTCCTCCTCCTCCTCCTCCTCCTCCACCTCCTCCATCACCACCTCCTCCATCCCCACCATCTCCTCTCCCTCATCCACCGACGTGACCTCCTCTCCTCCTCTATCTATGTCCCCTATCCTCCTCAAAATCTGGAATCGGCTTTGCCAGATCTAATATCCAAGGAATCGGATGTGCCGTAATGTACTAAGTGTACTCCTTTGACACCCCTATATCTAGCATCCCCGACCTCATATGCCATTGTCTCGCTTGTAATGTGCAGATCTCTATCAGTGCCTGATCATAGGGTAACACTGGTCCCCACATGTACCTCTCTTGTACCATCCATGCATACTCTCTTGATCCACTAGGCAATCCCTATCACCGCCCAAACTATCTCAGAACTCTAGCCGGAAGCTATCTCTCCACATTGTAGGTTGTCCTACCAATGAGGTATCAAGTCATAAAAATATATGGCAATGCCTCTGCATCATCCTCCCATGGCTCGCACTCAATGTACGACCTCCAGATCACTGTATCCAAATCATCCAGTGCTTGCCGCCACCACTCTAACTTCCCCAGGTGGGGCTAACTCATCATACCTCCATACATATATACATATGGCTGGTCCATGGCTCAAAATCTCAAACTAACTGGTCAAGACACATGTAAGTTCTCCCACGCCCAAATATGCAGCAGCGTGATCCCTACTCCCAATGAGCCCACCCCTCGATATGCTACCTCATGTAGATCTTGATATAAGTGCGATAGCACGCACGGTCCCCATGCAAATCAAGTCCCGTCTGTCATCATCTGCTCGATCACCTGACCCCAACCAACGGCAAGTCCATGCAATCATCGATCTGAACATAGCAGTCCCCCAACAATCCCTGACAAAACTACTAGTAAAGGCTCATATAAAGCTGCTATATCCTCCCAGGCTATTGATCCATCATCAATAAAGACATCCTCCTCAAAGAATCTTTGCATTGCTATTGTCCCCCAAACTCGGTCATAGGTCACCAGCTCTCCTCGAATAGGAATGTGCAGGATGTGACATACATCCTCTAGTGTAACTATCATCTCTCCCTGAGCCATGTCTCACTATGCCATCGCTTTGCCAATGCTATGATCAACCCACAATTCGTCTGAATCACGGGCATATACATAACATCATACAAGCCTGTCGCTGCAATGCAATCCACCTTGGCCTTTGTCAATCGATCACATAGCACCTATGTGGCGAGATGCCTCTCACACATCTGTAAGACGCAAAGATCCTCCTACACATGTACATCAACCATCATCATCAGTTGTTTTGTTTCAAACTTTCTTAAGTTTAAACCTAGAATATCAATAGATACATTGATCAAGTATCTTCGAGTCTCAACAGGTAAGCAATCATGGCACACCTAGACTACAACAGGCATTTATCTTAATGACCTAAGTCTCATCAGGGCTTCTATGGTTCAAAACAACTCTCACCTCACATCTCCATCAATCCATCATTGGCATCAGGAGATTCTTGTTCAAACACACTAGGGCATTTATTTTCCTAACAAAAGTGCTATTCTGCATTCAACAACGCTAAATCAACTACCCAATAGTGCTACATTGACTATACAATAGCACTACCTCACAACAAAAGTGCTCAATAAACCATGCAGTAGCGCTAAAACCAAAAAGCGCTAAAATAGTTATGTAATAGCGCTAAAACCGCTAGGCAATATCGCTAATTTAGTTAACAACAGCACTAAAACACAGTTTTAGCGCTATTGTCTTGACTCAACTTGGACCCAGTAAAAAACCTATCAAAAATGCATGAAATTCAAAAATTCAAATTCACATACCACTGGTCCATAGTCGTCTGGCCGTAGGAATTGATGAAATCGCTCTAATTAGTGCTGTGCTATAGGAACCGGCATCCCGACTACTTGTTGCTCTTCCAAATGGTCACTCCCAGAGCTCAAATTTCTCTACGGATGCAAATGCAAATGACCCTATTTTCATCCCTTCCTCCCCATATATACCCTTTGTCGTAACCCTAATTTTAGCCCGCTCATCGTGGTGGTCCCCGTGAACTTCCCAAGCCTCCTATTTCTCCATATTATCTTCGATTTCTTCTATTTTTTCACCAGTATTACTAAATTCTTCTCTTCTACCACCTCGCCAATTTTCATTCTTTTTTGAGAGATCGTCCGATCCTTTGAAAATTTTTGGCCCATCTCTCGAGGGGGCATACCACCCACTAAATTAATATTTTATGGGGCATATTTTCTTCACACCTATTTTTCTTTCTTTGAAATGACGCGATAAACCGCACTGTCTCAAAGAGGGGCAAATGTAGTCACATAAATCTATCCATTTTAATTTAATGAATATTTGCTATTTATTTGATTAAAAATCCACTAGCCATCAGTTAATTAAATTAATATTTAATTAATTCATCTTCAAACATTCTTGTATTAATTAAATAAATTATTCAATTTATTTTAATTAATTCATTAAACCAAAATCACAAATCAATTAAATTAATAAATCTTATTTATTCAATTTAAAATCCCCCTTTTCCTCTTTTAAATAAATAATTAAAAACATTTATTTAAATCATTCAACCCCCCCCCCCCCCCGCACTTACATTTTCCTACAAATGCAAGTTGTAACCACAAGTTGAAATAAATAAATTTATTTTAATTTAAATCCTATTTTCCCTCACCCACCAAATCCTCTTGCAATCCTAACCCCCTTCTAGATTCTTCTAAGCCCTTCCTAATTAGCCTAATCCATCCCCTAAATATTGTCACATTCCTAAGCAACTTGAAGTCACTTCTCAAAGACTCCAAAGTCTTTGAAAAGCAATTAATGCTTTGTGTGTTCAATAATTTAACCTCTAAAGTCTTCCAAACCACTAATGGCTCTTACATGACCATTTATGGTTAAATCCACTTGCACCCATGGTTAGGGACTTTGACCCCTAACTCAACCCTCATGTGACCCATGTGTCTTCTCAAGCATTTATTGTTTTGACCATGGTTATCCCTTTAACCTTTGCACAAGAATTTATCCTTTGGATAAAAACATTATCCTTGGGATAATAAACTTATTCACTCAACCCAACATTGACCTTAACTCCCAAGTTAACCCTTAGGTCATGTCAAGCATTTAATGCTTCTTCCCTCTCCTCTCAACCCCTCTCATGTTGACACTTGTCATCTTGGGATTGGCTTGAAAGCCCTCACATGGATTGCATATCATTCAATCCTGACCCTTGTTGAGATTACTCAATCTCAACCATCCATTGCTCCATTTTTCCTATAAATAGAGCCCATTTTTTCATAATCCATCATCCTGAAAACTTGTATGCATTTAATCTATAGTAAATTTTAGAGAGAGAATTTAGCATAAATCATATATATTGTCATTTTGGATTAAAATAAATCTTAGTTCATTTCATAGCATGTCTAATTAGTTTGTTTTACACTTGCATAGCATAGCTAAAACATTTCAATCTTGAACCTCCATAAGGCATCCATAGTGCAAAAAGCTGCTGAGAGCTACACTAATTTGGAACTTGGAGAGGAGAAAAACAAGGGAGAAGGAGCTAAGAGCATGTTAAAAGGCATTTGGAGATACCTTGTTGTATTTACTTCCATCGTTAAATATTTTATCATGTTTTTAGTGTCTCTTTTGATATGCCTGTTTAGAGTAGTTTTTTGTTGATTAACACTAATGTTTGTTCTTGTGTTTTTGTGTGTTATTCCACCACAGATTTTAGTCTAACATTGTTCATTTTGTAGAGCATTAGGTAGTATCACAGTTCCTTCGGATGACCTTTCCTCATCATCATAGGCTTTGATGGTGATTTTCCTTTTAGGGTCAATTGCTTTCTTAGAGAATCTCAATGCATGAATAAGCTATAAGGTACATATATTGAGACCGAATCCTTCATCTATTAATACTCTTTTTACCTAATGTTTATAGACTAGGACTTTGATATGTAGCGGGGTGTTAAGTGGATGACTCAAGGAGACATCATTGTGTTGGAAAAAAGATAGGTTATGCGGCACCATCATATGGTCCACCATGGCTTGGAATTGGTTAGTATACATGTCATTTGGAATGATTGTTTCAACGAGAGATTGCTCCAAGATATCCTTGTGTTTTGGTGATAGTTTGAGTAACTCAAGTATGGATATCTGAGTGGGTGTCGTTTGTAATTGGTCAACCAAGTTATAATGAATCTTAGGGATAGTGGTTGTTTTCTATGTGCTCCCCTTCAAAACATATTTATGAGCCCGTGTTGTCACATTTACTGGCACATGATCTTGTTTGTCTTTGATTTTTTATGACATTCACTTGATTGTCAGATGCCGATATATGATTGATGACATTTTCATATAGGTAATTAATGTTGGCTCATTTGTTGTTGTTTGATATTGATGCTCCTCCCTTGTTATAATTAGGAAGAGGATTTTTGAAGGCTTCATGATAACCATTAGTCTTATGACTATCGACTATTAAATATCCCTTGTCTATCATATCTTGAACCAAATTTTTCAACCTCATGCAATCATTGGTTCTATGCCCCTTGTTTCGATGATCATCACAAAAATATGAGTCATTACACCATGGTGGCCTCACTTGGGGTTCAAAGTTTCTTGTGGCTGGAAATGTGATGATCTTATTTGCCAATAGTTCTCAAAATGTTCATTCCAAGGTCTATCCTAATGGTGTGTATATCCTTCATGCTGGAGTATTGACATTAGCCCTTTGGTTGTTGTTGTTGCTGCTTTGGTGATTGTTGTCTTTCCTTAATGATTGTTATTGTTATCTTGGTGATTGTTGTTGCCTTGGTGATTGTTGTTGTTGTTTGACATTGAAGCTCCATGGTTGGTATTGAATTGATAAGTGTTAGTGCCTTGATTAGCACTTCTTTGATTATTATTGGATGGTGGGTTGCCTAATAAAGTCAACATTAGTTGTTTAGACTTTACATTGTTGGCATCAATTACCCCATAATTAACAACATTTTTGTTTCTAGTCCAAAACTTGGACTTGTCTGAGTTGTTGTTATTGGCTTGATTGTTAAAGGTGTTATTGCTTGATGAATTAACACCTTCCTTGAAGAACTTCGAGGTCCCTTTCTTGATGGAATCTTCCTCTACTTGGATACCATTCTCTATTAATTTTGCAAAAGATGGTATACATTGGAGTTTGAGAAGATAATTCATTTACCTGTTTAAGTTGTCTATGAAGATTGCCATCTTTTCCTTTCTAGGTATATCTTGTGGGTACCTTGAGATCATGCGCCTCCAACATTGTAGAAACACCTTGAACATTTCATTGTTCTTTTGTTTTGTATTACATACATCAAAGCATAGTGATCGTGTGTTGGATATTATAGGAGTATTGTGTTATAAATTTATTCACCAATTCATCAAATGATCTGACAGGAGGTGTGAGTTTGGACAACCACTCCATTGTTTGCCCTCCCAAACTTCTTGGGAATAGTCTCATCAAGTATGTATCATTGTGAGAAAACTCCAAGCTCATAGTATAAAATTCCTAGACATGATCATGGGGATCACTCTTACCATCATATTTGTCATACTTTGGTGTATCTAAATTTGGTGGGAAAGGTATTGTAAAGTGGAAAATTGGATCCTAGTGACTCCTCACCTAGGAGAGAGAAAGGAAGCCACTAGGATGATTTTCACTTGGGAGGAACTTTACATTAAAAAGAGGGGCTTGAATCTGCTAGATCCAAATCTGAGGGAAACAAAGATGTTTGAGTGGATTGCAAGTGGTTGAAGTGTGATTTACCCTCTTTTGTAAATGAGAAAGTTGACTTGTTGACTATGTGGAAAAGAGAGAGGAAATGAGTTAAATGAGATGCTACCAGTTCGGGATCGCATTATAACTTCAGATCTGAGCTAATTAAACTAATGCATATCTAAACTGCAAATTTGGAGAAAAGTCATCGGGACCATAGAAGGAATGTACATGGTCCACCACAAAATCCGTGAAATGAAAAGGGTTCTTCCGTCTCTACAAGTGAAGCCCAAACCTGCAATTAACACTGCACACCTACAACCTACACATAGAAAGAGAGGAAAAGGGAGGTTGTGGATAGGGTTTTTCCTCAGTCAAAACTTGATTGAGGAATCAACCTAGAAAGAAAGTAATTGCAAATGGTTGAATGTAAATAATGGACGTGTATACCTTGTAGATCAGCAACTTATTGAATATGATTTCTTTGTTTCTCCAATGTAACCATAAATGATGTATGGAATGGCATGTAATGTCACAAAATCCTTACACACACACATGCTTGCAAATGAATGTTGTAGTGTTGCTCCAATGGATGAATGAAGAACACTTGAATGCTTGATAATGACCTTGAAATCTTGTATCTTCTCCTTATGCTCTCTATCTCTTATCATTTGTCATTTGTCTATGCACTATCCATTCATCCTTGAATGAGGGTATTGAATTCCCTTTTATACATGCCTCAAGGATTAACTTTCAACCACCGAAGGCCGACAAAGAAGAATAACAAACCCTGAAGACAAGAAGTGCATAGGAGATCGGGCAATGCACACATAGGACCACCCTAAGAGGTGGGGAGAGGGGAACGATGCCCTTATCCTATGGGGGATAGGGGTACCACACCCCTTGTCCTATTTTGGGGCCCAGATAGGATCTGAAACAAACACAAGACATGAGGAGAGAGAGAGAGAGAGACAGAGAGACAGAGAGACAGAGACAGAGACAGAGAAGGGTTGGAAATACAAAAATAGGTCCCAGTTAAGGAAGGAGATGTCATCGCCAAGGTGAGGACCCCAAAAATGGTTAAAATTACAGGGGTCACAATTTTATGATACTACAAGTAGCATGTTTAATATTCTATCAAAAGGATAAGGACAAATGTCCTCTAATGAGTATCTTATCACGGTCCCTTGTTGAATGTCCCGCATTTGTCGTTGAAGTGTTTGGAGTTGTTGCGTAAGAATAGCTAGGGGTACGTTGGACCTTTGATTGTGAGCTTCCCCTCATTCATTAAGATTGTCATGATCATGGGTATTGTCTTGTTCATTAATGTTATCTTTTTCATGGGTGTGATATTGTTTGTGCGTGTTTTCTTGATCCTGCATTTCCTTTTCTCTTAGATGTTCTTAATTGTGGGTATTATAAATATAGGTTCTTGCCCTTGTTCATGAAATTCTCTCAGCACTATTCATTTAATTTTCTATGTCAAAATATTGAGGCATGCTGACCCCTTTACTAGTTAGCATGAGGAGATATTTTTCCTTATCTGATTCTATGAGCCTTTCTACAAGTTTTTGGAAAGAGGCACTCTCTTGACATTCTTGTAGTCTTTTGACAAATAATTCTTCTTCTCAAAATATGGGAAGTGGTCATATAAAAGTGATCAATTTTAATGTTGATGTTGGATGGATACTTTGTTTTAGACACTCAATCCTACTTGTCAAGTAAAGGTTTAGTTTCATTCACCCTTACGACAGAGTGTGTCAAATGATATGAATCAATTTTCATGATGTAGAAACTTAATTTGACAACTTGAGAACCTAAATAGGTATATGTTTTGATAGGATTTATTCCTCTCCTCTCCAAGTTCCACATGAGTGTAGCCCTCATCTTTTTGCACTACTATGGATGTCTTATGGAGATTCAAGATTATGAAAATGAAGATAAAAGATTATGCAAATGCAAACAAGCTAAATATGAGAAAATATCTAATTAATATATGTTAATTTTATCCAAAATAATAAAGAAAAGTGCTTCTAAATGCTCTCTCAAATTTACTATAAGTTTGATGCATACAAGATTTCTGGATTGTGGATATGAAGGAATGGGCTCTATTTATAGGAAAAATAGAGCAATGGATGGTTGAGATTGAGCATTCTCAACAAGGGTCAGGATTGATGGGTTTGTGATCCATGTGAGGGCTTTCAACCCAATCCCAGGATGACAAATATCAATATGAGATGGCTTGAGAGGAGAGGGAAGAAGAATTAAATGCTTGAGATGACTTGAAGGTTACCTTAGGAGGTAAGGTTGGTGTTGAGTTGAATGAATAATGCCTTTATCCAATGGACAAACTATTGTGCAAAAGTTAGTGGGGATAACCATGGTCAAATCAATGAATGCTTGAAGAGACCCATGAGTTAATTGGGGGTTCAGTTAGAGGGAAAGTCTCTAACCATGTGGGTGAGTTGAGTTTAACCATTAATGGTTATGTAAGGGCCATAAATGGTTATGTAAGAGCCATTAATGGTTTGGAAGACTTTAGGGGTTAACTTGTTGAAGACATAAAGCTTTTAATGCTTTTCAAAGGCTTTGAGAAGTAACTTCAAGTTGCTTAGGAATGTGACAATAATTAGTGGATGGGATTAGGCTAATTTAGAATGGTTTAGAAGAATCTAGAATAGGTTAGAAGAGTCAAGAATGGTTTAGAAGAGTCTAGCGGGTTTGGTGGATAAGAGAAAATGAGATTTTAATTAAAATAAAATTACTTTATTTCAACCAAATTGCTGCAACTTGCATTTGTAGGAGAATGCAAGTGGAGGGGGGGGGGGTAGTTTGGGGATTTAAATAAATATTTTATTATTTATTTGAGTGAGGAAAAGGGGTTAAATTAAATGAATGTGTTTTATTCATTTAATTGATTGTTAGAGTGTGGTTTAGTGAATTAATTTAAATAAATTGAATAATTTATTTAATTTATAGGAGAAGAGGTTGAAGATGAAATTAATTAAATATTAATTTAATTAACTGATTATTGATGGTTAAATAATCAAATAAATACTAAATATTCATTTAATTAAGTGGACAAATTTATGTGTCTACATTTGCCCCTCTTTGAGACAATGCAGTTTATCGCATCATTTGAAAGAAAGAAAGATAGGTGTGAAGAAAAATGCCCCATAAATATTAATTTAGTGGCTAGTATGCCCTCTCGAGAGATGGGCCCAATTTTTTTGAAAACTCGGGGATCTCTCGAAAAAGAGAAAGAAACTAGGGGGTATAGAACAGAAGAGATAATGGTGAAAGAATGGGAAAAACAGAGTGAAATGGAGAAATGACAAGCCAGTCAGTACCATTAGGTCAGGCAAGAGATATAATGCAAATGTAGTGTGTGCACGTTGATTGATACTGTACAATTGAACAAAATTAGTTGGACAATTTGGTGCAATCGATTAAATTGCCCTAGTTGAGTCAAAGCGTGAAAGTTGATGGCAGTTGGTTTCTTGGACAAGATAAATTCTGAGTAAGTGAATCAAAGTGATGTGTTGTGACTTAGACAATTGATGTAATTGCCGAATGAAGTCAAGGTATCTGAAGCAAAATACTCATTGAGACTTAGACAATTGATGTAATTGTCCATTATGATTGTGTTTGATTGGTTGATCTATTGATAGTATGTGCATTGTAGGTTGGTTGTGATGAATCATAGCATCCCCATTGAGACTAGGCAATTGATGTAAATGCATATTGTAGTCTAGGATTGCCATAATCGATTACCTATTGAAACCCGAAGATACTTGATTAGAAAGTATCTGTTGATAGTCTAGGTATGTGTGAGTTGATGTACCTGTGTAGACAGAGTAACTAGCTTGATTGGGTTGATGGGACACGATGTAGGGTATGTGATGCTCATTATCAAGATGGGGAGGGTGAGCAGGGATTTGATGTTAGAAGGAATGGAGGACCTAGGAATCATTCCTATGGAAGAAGATCAAAAAAAAAAAAAGAGTATCCATTTTCATTAGTATGTATGAATGATATGCAGCTATATGGATTTATGAATGTATGGAATGCAATATATACAGATGAGATGAAATGACGATCCATATATTATTCTAATTGCCTAATTTTCATCATTGAGCATGGTAGTATCAATCTTGGCTGAGGTAACAGGAACCAAGTTTGAGCATTTCACTTGTAAGCAAGCATCACAAACAAGGAAAGTTACCCTCCATTTTGGTTCATATACAAATGGTTGAGGTATACGTTGTAGTCAGTAAGCCATAGTGATCTATGACTGTAATTTACATAGGATCATGTAGCTTAGTGAACTCCCCATGTAGACACCATTAGTACATCCCTAGAACTTCATTGGAACAATCTACAAACAACAAACAAAGAAAAATATATTAAGAACCATCTCGGCTACTCTCATCACTTGTGGATATCCCAGAGTAGCATAGGAACCTGATATAAATAAATAACAAATCGACCAAGTTCTTATCAACTTAAACAAAATTTTCTTGTCAAAGAAAATATTATCATGTCTTTGTTTTGTGAAGGATGCATCCTTGTGAAGACAATTGTGTGTAGATGTTTTGATTGGTTGGTTGATTTGGTAAGTGATCATCATTTGAGTAGCTCAAAAATTTTTGTTTGGTATCATTTTGTTATTTGTATGTACAATGAATATTATTCTTTGCAATGTTTTTTATTGATCTTTGATGTTTTATCATGTTTTTGGATTTTGTGAGTGTTTTTGAATGTTTTTGGTATTTTCTTAGATCTTATGAATGTTTTTGGTGTTATTTCCAGACATGAGCAACTCAATGAATCACAATCAATGTATAATCCACTTCCATCAGTAGGTATAAGAACATTGCCCCCAGTTAGGCTGCTATGAAAGCATGACGCGGGACATATGAAGTAAGAACCTTGATTGCAGATCAATAATAAGTCATGGTATAAATGATGGGTGAATGGATGAAATGGATGTGATCGCAACAAGTCTGAAAGACAATAGAGCCATAGCCTTTACGAGTGGTACCTATTTTCTAGGTTTTCACCACCGTACTTACCTAAGGCACCACCGAAGTGGTTTTCACTATTTGGATGAATGATTTTTCTTTAATATTTTCTTGATTTTTTTAATATTTTTTGATATATTTGGAGGAGCTTGATGCTCTACACAACTTATGTATGAAACTATTTGAGGTGCATGCTGTTGATAGGATTTGCTAGTGGTTCTCCTTCTCAAGTTGCCAACTGATATGCCCTAGACCTGAATACAATAGTATTAACATATGGACCTAGCCAGTTGGATTCAAACTTACCCTAATGTTCTTTGTTTGGTTGGTTGTGAGGGTTCTCTCTGAGAACAAGATCTCCTACCTCAAATGTGCGAGGTTTTACTCGATGATCATAGCTTCTTCTCATGTGCTGCTAATAAGATTTTAGATGGTTGTATGTAGCTTGTCGCCTTTCATCAAGCAGTTCCAATTCTTGGAGACGTGAGACTCGATATGCTTCATCATCTATCAGATTGTGCAAAGACACTTGTAGAGATGGTATTTCAACCTCAATAGGTAGGATGCCTTCTGCTCCATAGACCAGTGAGTAGGGGGTTCCCCCTATAGGGGTTTGAATGCTGGTTCGATATGCCCATAGTGCTAGATTTAATCGAATGTGCCAATCATGGCCAATATCATTGACTGTGTTTTTTAGGATCTGCAATATGTTCTTATTGGATGCTTCGACCTGACCATTGCCTTGTGGGTAATATGGGGTGGAGAAGCGGTGTTGGATATGAAACTTCTCACAGAGTTCACGAACATCCTAATTTTTGAAAGGATGCTCGTTATCTATGATGATGGACATGGGTACACCATACGAATAGATGATGTAATTAAGGATGATTGAGGTGATCTTCTTGTCAGTGACTTGGGTAAGTGGAATGGCTTCGATCCACTTTGTGAAGTATTTGGTGGTGGTAATGATAAATTTATAGTTGTTGGATGAAGATGGATGGATTTTACCCACAAGGTCAAGTCCCGATTGAAAAAAGGGCCACATGGTGTTGTGATTGGTTGTAATTCCTATATTGGTGCATGTATTAGGTCTTCGTGAACTTGGCACTTCTTGGACTTTCTAAAAAAATAGTAGGAGTCTTTTTCCATGAAGGGCCAATAGTATCTAGCACACATGATTTTCTTTGCTAGCGAAGGTCCGCTTGAGTGAGCCCCACAAATTATTTCATGTACCTCTTCCAAGGCCTTTGTTATCTCATCTTGTTCCAAACATGGAAGGAGAGTACCATCAAGACTTTGCCTGTATAGGGTGTTGATAATGATGGTGTATCCAGCGGTTTAGCAGATGGAGGTTTTTGGTTGGTTATTTGATTGGTTAGGGGGAAGTGTGTGGTCATGTAGGTAAGTGAAGAACTCGCCGTACCATGGGGATTCGAAACCGACAAGGTGACATATCATTTCAATTTCAGAGATATCATATGCGGGGATCCAAATCTGTTCTACCAAGAACTCATAACATGTTGAATTTTGTGGAAGATCCAGGAGAGATGCAATTGTAGTCATTGCATCGGCAGCTTGATTATGATCTCTAGGTACTTGCTGAAATGTGATAGTTGTAAATGATTCTTTATAACTATCCATCAACTTTTCATATGGGATGAGCTTATCATCCTTAGTTTGGTATTCATCGGTGACTTGTTGGCTGACTAGCTGAGAATCTCCATATAACTATAGCACTTTTCGATGCCATTGTATAGCCAATCTGAGTCCTGTGATCAAGGCTTCATATTCTGCTATATTATTGGTGCATGAAAAGGTGAGTCTATATGACTTTCGGATGTTGTCACCTTGAGGTGTGATGAAAATAATACCTACCCCCGAGCCATGTCTAGTGTATGAACCATCAAAATATAACTTCCAAGGTTATTTAGCTGTGATGATCATGAAGATCTCTTCATCTAGAAAATTAGAAACAAGATGATGGTTACCTACGAGTGGTGTATCAACCAACCTGATTTGCAATAACCTGCCCCTTGATAGCTTTGTGATCCATGTATTCAATGTCAAATTCACTCAGGATTATAACCCATTTGGCCAAGCAGCCTGTCAATGCTGCCTTGATGAGTAGGTACTTGAGTGGATCTATTTTGGCAATGAGTTGTACCTTGTATGTTACCATGTAGTGCCCCAATTTGGTGGTTGCTAATATAACTGCTAGGCAAGCTCGCTCAATAGGTGTGTAATTGAGTTCATAGCCTACCAATGTGCGAGAGATATAGTATACAACACATTATTTTCCTTCTGCATTGTATTGTGCAAGCAGAAGTCCTAATGCCGTATTTGTAGCTAAAATATATAGCAATAGAGATCTGCTTGGATCTGGCGGGATCAACAAGGGTGTATGCATTAAGTAGTCTTTAAGCATTTGGAATGCTTGCTGGCACTTTGTATCCCATTGAAAGCAGATATTCTTATGTAACAGATGTGTGAAGGGATGACACTTATCAGCCAATTGTGCAATGAATCTCAAAATTGATTGTAGTCGCCCATGTAGGGTCCTTAACTCACTGATGTTCTTGGGAGGTGGCATTTCCTTGATTGCTTTGACTTTCACCAAATCTACTTCAATGCCT